>NC_090372.1:168856383-169157752 GCF_036365525.1 Heterodontus francisci | reverse complement strand
AGTGTGAGGTTATCCACTTTGGTCGGAAGAATAGAAAGGCAAATTATCTAAATGGAGAGACACTTCAGAACGCTTTGGTGCAGAGGGATCTGGGTGTCCTCGTGCATGAATCGCAGAAAGCTAGTATGCAGGTACAAAAGGTAATAAGGAAGGCAAATGGAATTTTGTCATTTATTGCTCAAGGAATAGAATATGAAAGTAGGGAAGTGTTGCTGCAACTGTACAATTAGCGAGATCGCACCTGGAGTATTGCGTACAGTTTTGGTCCCCTTACTTGAGGAGGGATGTAGTTGCATTGGAGGCAGTTCAGAGGAGGTTCACTAGATTGATTCCAGGGATGAGGGGTTTGTCTTAAGAAGAGAGATTGAGCAGTTTAGGACTATACTCTCTAGAGTTTAGAAGAATGAGATGATATCTAGTTGAGGTATACAACATGATTAAGGGGATTGACAAAGTAGACGTAGAGAGGATGTTTCCTCTTGTGGGGCAATCTAGAATGAGAGGTCATAGTTTTAGGATAAGGGGTAGCAGATTTAAAACAGAGATGAGGAGAAATTACTTCTCTCAAAGGGTCGTGAGTCTGTGGAATTCACTACCCCAGCTGAGGATGCTGGGACATTGAGCAAATTTAAGGAGGAGATAGACAGATTTTTAATTAGTAAAAGGGTTGAAGGGTTATGGAGAATGGGCAGGAAAGTGGAGTTGAGGCCGAGATGAGATCAGCCATGAGGATATTAAATGGCGCAGCAGGCTCAAGGGGCTGAATTGCCTACCCCTCCTCCTAGTTCTTAAGACCTTATGACCAAGCTGAGCCCTCCATACTCATCTCTTCTTTGGGGCTTGCATGTGGCTGTGTGGGACAGAGATCTACATGGGGAGGGAGTGACCACAAAGGCAGTGGCAAGGGAGTGAGGTATCACCAAATCCTGTCAAATGCATGGCTGCATCTTGGCGACAGGCCGCCTTCTTTCAGAGCTCACCCCCATTACGTCCTCAGAGAGTGGACAAGGGGAGAAAACATTTGGGAAACCCCATCAGGGAACGAGGGGCTGCCACTAGCAAAAGTGTTGTTCTTCATGTGAGGTCTAACTGCGTCCCTCTTTCTGCTTGCAGGAGAAATGGACCCATAACACCAGGGAGACATCGAGCATTGGCAGTGGGATCCCGGACATGCGTCCTGACGTCGGCAGAGGAGGCGGCTCTGGAGCTGGTGGGGGCCCAGAGTGACTGATCAATCATGGATGGTGAGACTGGAGTGTCCGCACAAGAGAGTGAGGAGACATTGTGTTCATGTGTCCTCCACCACACTTCTGGAGATCCACATCAGACATGGTTGGCATGAGGAAATCTGACCAACCTAACCCACAAAAATTTGTGTTCTCTCATGCAGGTTATGGCATTTCGGAGGCAAACTCAGCCACTAGGACAGGGGGCCTGCAGTTGACCTCTGAGGAGGAGGTGTAACAGTCAGAGGATGCACCATCACATCATTCCCCTGCACCCTCCAACAGTGCAGATACTCTCATATCAATGGGTATGCACTCGGGCTTAGATTCAGTGTCATAAGCTAGTAAGAGCACCACATGCGCCTGAGCAGTTGACGGAGGCTGTGACAGCCGAGGCCACTGACAGTTGGAGGACTGTAGGTAGCCAGGTCCATGCTGAGCCTCTTCCCTACCATCTTTCACTTCTCCATCCACATGCCCCCAATCCTCCTTTACCCCTACCTCCTCTCAGTCTCCCATCCTCATCTCCCCTCCCTCTTTTTCTCCTCTGCTTTGCTCCAATTATCTCTCTGCCCTCTAACTGCTTGACCTGAATAGTGTTATAGAGTCATAGAGAGATACAGCACTGAAACAGGCCCTTCGGCCCACCGAGTCCATGCCGACCATCAACAGGGAGAACTTGCAAACTCCACACAGGCAGTACCCAGAACCGCACCTGGGTCGCTAAAGCCGTGAGGCTGCGGTGCTAACCACTGCACCACTGTGCCGCCCCATAACAGTACAATTTTCTCAAGTCTTTGTGCTCCCAGCAATCATGTAAATTGTGTGCTAAACTCATTGAAGACTGAAGCATATTAAATTATTTTAAAGATAGGAACCCATTAGCTCATAACTTGTTCTTGGACTTGACTCTGTGTGCAACACCATGGAAAATCAGCTAGCAATATGTTAAAAATCATATGTTTGCACGCATTTCCTGTTAGCTTTGCTCACTATGGGCTGAAATTTATACTCCTGCCAACGCAACAATGGCGGCCGGCCTGTGCAGGCTGCATGTTGCGGAGCCGCTGTGATATTAAGTGCGGCAGCTCATTTAAGTAGCCGGGGAGCACCGCCCACCACCCTGCACCCCCCGATGCTGTGGAGGGGCCGGGCTGTCCGTCCCTGGCAATGGGGTCAGCTGCCTGTGTGCAGGCACTGACGCCAGTGTTAAAGGGCTTCGCACCCACCATTCTATTTAAATGTTTAAAGGAAAATTTAATGAAAAAAAATTAAATACATTTATTCTGTCCCTCTCCACCCCTCCCAATAACAATTAAGTTAATTACTTGCCCTCTCCCCCCCACCAAAATACTTAACTTGTCCACCTGATCTTCCCCTCCCAAAAGCACATAAACTTTAAGCTATAACCCTTTCCACCATCCTCTACACCAATGATATTACTTGACCCCACTCCCCCCACTGAGAAACCTACCTCCTTCCCCCTCCCCACCAGTGTTACGCCTTGGTTCCCCGGACGGCCAGCGGCACAAAAATTGCACCGGGACAGATGACAGGAACAAAGGTAATTAATTCATTAATTTAAACTTATTTCTATATGTTAATGGCAGTCCCATCACCAAGCAGCAGGGGTTTTCCACAAGGCCTCGCCACTGCCAACAATATCAGGACAGTCTCTCTCAGCGTCGGGGTGCGTGGCAGCCCTTTCCCAGAGGCATTTTCCGGCCCCCAACACCCCCCCACCCCCGCGCCCCCCAGCCATGATCTCCGATATTGGGGGGGGGTCTGTAAAATTCAGCCCTATAAGTTCCCAGGTCCAAATTTATAATGGAAACTGCCCATATAAATTTGTCACGTTGTAATTACACCCAGTGGAGGTGCTGCAGTACCACTGTAGAAGGATATAATTACAACATGACAAGTTTATAAAAGCAGTTTCCATTATAAATGTGGACACAGGAATTTATATTAGAAATGTAAAAGTAAGGACAGCATATATGAGTTTAAAATAGGGACTATGTTATGTTTGTGTGACCTACTGCAATTATGACTGTCCTTTAGCTCCGCTTCACTCAACAACTTACTCTGAATCACAAGGTTATGGATTTAAGCCCCACTCCAAGTTTAAGTAAAATAATCTAGCCTGACACTTCAGTGCAGTACCGAGGGAGTGCTGTACTGTTGAAGCTGCCTAAATTTTGGATGAAACATTAAACTGAGGCCCTATCTGTCTTCTCAGATCCTTTGCCACTATTCGAAGAAGAGCAGAAAAGTTCTCCACTGTAGCTTGCCCAATATCTTCCCTGAACCAACATCACTAAAACCAATTATCAGGCCATTATCTCATGATTGTTTGTGGAACTTTGTTATGCGCCAATTGGCTTCTGCATTTCCCTACATTACAACAGTGACTCCACTTCAAAAGGACGTCATTAACTGTAAAGCACTGTGGGACATCCTGAGGTTGTGAAAGACATAATATAAATGCAACTTTTTATTCTTATTTTTGTTTTGACCAGTGTGCAACACCATGGGAAATCAACTAATCCTTACAGAAAATAAAATTGAATCTTTTGCAATGTGTCTACCCTATAATTTATCATATAAGTTAAGGATGAACACAACTTCTATCAGTTTCTAGTAAATGCAACAATTGATTCAAATTAGTAGGTGAACAGTGTTTTTCTTACCTTACTATACTGTCCAACAATATGTTTAAGGACATTGGGAGGAGCATCATGTAGTAATGGGTCTAGAGCTGGCAGATACGTGCATTTCTGCAGGATGTTTTTCAGGGCCTTTTTAGCCTGTTGAAGTGGAAAGCCATAGTGAAATTGCAAAGCATCTGCTGAAAACAATGTTTGGAATTTGCAACACATCATGTTCTACATTCCTGGGATCGAAACATCAGACTGCCTCAGTGTTTGCTGTTGGCTCAGTTATAGATCTGTGAAATGAGACACTACTTGTATGGCCAGACAATGATTTGAAGCATAGAATTAAGCCAAGTCACAAATACTAACAAAGTGAAAATAAAATACGATGTTTGAATTGGTATAAAACTCAACATAATATTAAACAAAATATGATCTAAGGAAGTTTAACATAAAAAAGGGTAAACCAAGCAATTAAGAAATCAATGTCCAGTAAAATTGTTCTGATAAAAGAAATTTCAGCATCGCCATAGGCTTATCCCTACATTTTGATAGTGGATATGCAGTCGGCCTACAATTAATTTAATTTGTCAGCTCATATTTTCATACACTATAGAAAGTGTAAAAGGATGTATCAAAAGCTAAAGCTAAAGGAAGATAAGCCAACAACATCAAACATCTAACACCTCTATTCTGCTGTTACACAATATAGTTATAGGAATTTCATTCAGAAACCTATTTCTATATTATATTTCCAGAGTTTCTCAGTGCTCCAGTAGGGGTATTCTTTGAACTATTTACACCTTTTGCTCAGTTATGGATAACCAATACTGCATGACCTTCAGCAATCTCTGTTAAACATGACCATATTAATGAAGAAGTACATGATGTAAAATAATTCTGACTCTATCAGAGGTCACCAAAAACATTTTGCATAATTACAAGATTCACACTGCTCATAAATTAGTTCCAAATAAAAAAATATAAAGGTGCAATGAGGTCACTGTATAGCTATGCAATGGCACCACATATAAGCCTGGAAACTACTGTCAACAGTGCTATCATACAAACCTTTGTGTTAACTTTCTTCATCCATTATTTTAAGAACCTTAATCCTAACCCATATAAATTAAGAATCAAGTGTTTGTTGACAACATTGCTCACAGCAATTACCAAGCTATAGTTACATAATTACATTGTGGCACCATATAATGGTCAGTAAACCTGATAGAAGAAATAATAAAATCACAGAATTTCAATCAAAGTTATGCTCTTAAACAATCATTCATCCTGTTAATTTTTATTAAAATAGCAAATCATTATGAAGAAAACAACTAGCAATCTTCCTGCATCCAGTTTCTGCACAAGCTAACCAACATAAAATTATACTGCTTCAGAAATCAAACTGGTTACAGTGCTCTTTGCAGTGGTGATTTGCACTAATGTGAAGTTCACCAATTTTCAAATTTTGGTTTAAAGGCACAAGCTATATAATAAACTCCACATATGTAAATGAGACAACACTTCTTCAGCAGGCAGCAAAGTTGTTTTAGTTTTACCCTCAATAGTCAACCCACTAACCAAAAGAGAAGTCACTTAACAGAAAATTTTACTGTTTAGCAAACATTTATATTGGAACTCCACACGCAATTTTATCTTTTAAGGTAACTATATAAACCCTCCCCATCAGGGGCCTCAATGCACTGCAGTATATGTTGACAGAACCAAAAGAGAAATTTACAGCACAGAGGAGGCCATTTGTCCCATCGTGTCTGTGCTGGCCAAAAAAACAGCTATCCAACCGAATCCCACTTTCCAGTTCCTAGCCCATAGCCTTGTAGGTTATGGCACTTCAAGCGCATATGCAAGTATTTTTTAAATGCAATGAGAGCTCCTGTCTCTTCTATCCTTTCAGGCAGTAAGTTCCAGACCCCCCCACTCTCTGGGTGAAAACATTTCTGCTCTGCTCCCATCTAATCCTTCAACCCATGACTTTAAATCTATGCTCCCTGGTAATTGATCTCTCTGTTAAGGGAAATAGGTCCTTCCTATCCACTCGATCTAGGACCCTCATAATTTTATAACCTCAATTAGATCTCCCTTCAGCCTCCTCTATTCCAAAGAAAACAACTCCAGTCTATCCAATCTTTCCTCAAAGCTAAAATTTTCCAGTCCTGGCAACATTGTTGTAAATCTCCTCGGTAACTTCTCTAGTGTGATCACAACTGACCACAGTACTCTAGCTGTAGTCTAACTAGTGTTTTATGCACTTTTACACAGTCACTGTTGCTCCAAGTTTATATTTCTGTATCTTTCCTTCTCATACTCCAAATCAATCATGGAGTAGTCACCATTAACAAATTAAATTCTACATCTGAAAGCTTTTGAGTCTTTGCAATCCATATTCTTTAGTGTTAGCCATGAACTTACCAAGCGGGTTATTAACACAGGTATGTCTGTTAAAATGCTTTTGTGGAAATTTGGCTTTATTAGTTTTCATGATGAGGAATCCAGATCAGCATGCTATCCAAAGTATACAATAATAAATGAACCTCGCAAATTTTCAGAATTTTTAAAGGAATAGAAAAACAATGTAGCAGTATCACAGCTTCCAGATGAGTTTGACAACCAGCAAAATATATTAGGGAAATATTGTTGTCTTACTCCTACCCTTTCTGAACAGACAAGTCTCCACTTCTTGGTCCCAGGATGAGGAAACAATTTGCATGTGTGGCAGTGCTGGAGGCACTGTACTTTTAATGGAAATATTGGGGAAGTTTGGTAAGGTTGTTTTGTAAGAGTGGAGCCTTGGGAGAAGGCAGCCAAGTTAGAGATGCGGCTATAACACTATAGCTTTGATTATCTGACCTGCACTCCCATCAAGGGAGATTCGGCTCTGGGAGTACAGCCTCGCTGAATTTGTGCAATTGTCAATCAGACAGAACATCAGTGCAGCAGGAATCAGAGCTTGAAAGCCTGGAAATTGCTGTTGGCAATATTAACAAATGCTGATCATATTCATGCGACATTCTTCTGTTTGCATTTTAATGAAACACTATTTTAAAGTATCTCTGTTAAAGGACAAACTGAAGAATATCATATGAATATATCAAATACCTGTTTGCTAATATCATCAAAATTAGTTTCTAGGCTAAATTGTCTTCACCGTGAACTGATTTTTGCAGCCTTCTTCATACGTCATTCACAACTGTTTTCGATTGAAATCTTTCAGTTTCCTTTTAGGAAAAGTATCTACTCCCTCATCCAGCATGTAAATTAATTTGCTGAACCAGACAGATTATCTCACTTCATGTGCTGCCTATACATTCTTTTAAAAATCTATAATGAAAATTAGTTCCTGAGAATCAATTTATTAACTGTAAAAATTAGGAACATAAAATTTTGCAATGACTTGCTACCATCACCTTCTTTCAATTAGCTTATAAAAGTCATTTACAAGAATGAGAAATGGGAAAAAGTATCACTGTGTAGGTACCTTTTTATTGTAATGAACTATTGCCTGTACAGCCCAATAAAGTGAATGCAGTTTCTTTAAAGAATCTGCACTTTCAGTTTGATGTGCATTCATTGGTTGTCAAATGCACAAAAGCTGTCTGGACAATCATGTAGCTGCCCTTTCATCCTCCCAGCATGAAGACATTTAGAAAAATCAACTAATGGCAGTGCTCGTAGTCAATTGATTTTTAGCCATAAATCAATGGAATTTTTCTACTTGCTGTTCCGAATATAAGAGTTGGAGAGCACCTGTTGTATTCTTTAAATACGTGTGAGAGAAAGCTGCAACATACCCAATTTAAATATTTTCAGAGGTATGCTCTCTAATGACTGATTTAAAATGACTAATCATAGTATAATCTATACGAGACACTCTAAATGCAGAGTAATATATTTTAGTAAAACTCATCCTGCAGGTAAGAGACTGATGAAAACATATAGCATTATAACTGTTATAACACCTTATTCTATTACCAAATGAATACTTACAAAATGAAGGTTGTCAACAAGAAACATGCTGGGCTCTTATTAGATACAATATTTACACAACTGACAGACCCCAGTGAATAGCACAATAAGTGAATAAATAACAGCACTGCTTGTACGTTATTGGGATAGGTTCAATATCATGTTCCACAGGTACAAAATATGGTTTCTGTTTACATCACCATAATAAACACAAAACACTTTTCAATAATAAATGTTTAAAAATCAACTGTTAAATTAAAAAAAAGGTACCAATAGATTAATCTGATGTGGTGCTTAATACAGTACAGAACAATGCAATACTGAAGGCATATATGTGACAAGGGTTAACTATCGGGATAAACAATGTAGCTTCTGGTTAAAAAAAGCCTCATTACTCTTGTCACCTGATTTTACTGCGACTGCCAGAAATCCCAAGAATTCCCAGTAAATTACATTTATAACAAAGAACAGCTGGCTTGCATTTTGTTAACCAGGTTATGTCTAGGGATTAGAATTTCTGTAATTAACCACTTGAGCTTCACCCTCATGGTTTATGACATCATCTGAAGCACTCCATTGTGACACATTTCAAGTCAGCTATTATCCCCTAGGTAAACATTATTGACAGGAGATCAGAATTAATTCCTGTTACCATAGATAATTCAGCATTAATACACACTTTAAAATCAATTTACTAAAAGAGTGCCAGTGTAAAGAACTCTTTAAATATTTAATTTTTTCCCACTTTCCTTTATATAAACATTTTTAATAATGTACTATCTTTATTTTACATAGCAATTCTTAAAGTGCAAAGCTAATTTCTTCTTATCTGAATAGCAAGCTTTTCTGATCTTTAGAAAGGATGTAAAAAAGAAAATCATCTTAGATGTTTAATAGTTAAATTTGGCACCTTGGTTGCAAGTGGGATCAAATATGACAGGCTTGATGTATGTTTTACCTTAATCTGAAGGTCTTCAGAGCTTCCAGTCTGCATGTAGAGTGCAAGGAGCTTTGGCAGAACATTTGCCACAGCAACAGCACGTGCATGCTCTGGAGTATGTCTTCCTATCTGCCCCAGGGCCCAAGCAGACGCTGCCTTAATGTGGTCTTCTGGTTCTTCTGACAGGCAGATAGCCAACTGAGACACCCCCTGTAGTGTTGATCAGAAGCACACAGTTTTAGTCAGAGACACTACATGTGATAGGCTTACACTAATAAGCAATTTTAGAAGAAAAAAACAGTTCTTTATTTCTATCCTACACATCTTTCTGATGGCTGAAAGGGCAGTTCAGCACACAGCTGCTCAGTATATTAGAGCTGGCATTTTTTCAGTTTGACAGAATGTCAAGGATAGTGAAATCCTCAGTTTGAAGCACCATTACTTATATTACCACTACTGTATGATTCTAGTGTGGAAAATATACAAAAATGAAAATAATATATATTCAGGGAAGTCACAGTGCATCTCAAACCATAACTTGCAACCATTAAATGACATGTCTAAACATTTACTTTGTTCAGTTACAAATAAAGAAATCAATTATTTTTCCTAAATGTTGTTTGCATGTATAAAACCAGATCAAAGACAAGCTTGTGTCCTAGAACAGAACAGTTTTAGTAATGCAGAATAGAACAATTATATTTTAATAAAAAGATTCTGCTAAGGAAAGATAATTGGGATATCTATGCATGGGGCATCTCACTAGTTCTTTGTCTAACATTACATTGTGACCTTTCTATTTTGGCAGCCCTGATAGACTAAAATGCCACACTGGTCAAAATAACTACTGAAGGAAAAACGCTAAATTCTTTTGTTTTAGCTTTAAAGTAGGTCATTATTAAAATCAAAATTACTTATGATTGACTATCACAGTATTGTAAAATGTTGATGAGAATTTTAATTCTTATGAAAACTATTGTTAATGTAACTGGTTCAAGCAGAGTTTAAATGGTCCTCAAAACATTTTAAAATCCTTTAAAATTGTCTCAACATCTAACTGCAGAGCTAAACATTTCAAATTTAAAACCATAATTGATTTTTATGTATTGACCACTGAACAATATACAGAGCCTAACAGTAATTAACTCAAAAGCTTAACTCTATTTACTTTGCGCTAAAACAATTAGTGGCAAGGTGAAGACCCATGAATACACAGGATCCAACATTGCTTAATGTGGAGACATACAATAATAGTTCTACCTGTTTGATAAAATAACCAGATTACATCTTTAGCAGTTTCTCAACTTTCTACAAAAATACATCTTAATATTTTAAGCACAAAATTTCCTATAATTCCACACATTTTATAGGATTCAAACTTTAACTTATGTACCTAACCATAACTCATTTCTGGCAACTCATATTACTGCATTGCAAAGCTAGCCCTGACATGGCTAACAGACCAGGTTCAAGGAGCCAAGAAAGTTTTATTAATATTTTGCTTAGCTACAGAACATAGTGCAGCAAGTGTTCTTGAGATTTTACATATATAAAAATGAAAATTTCTTTCTTGGGAGGGTCACCATTGTAGAACACCAATAATATGAAATTCCAACCTCATTTATTGTAAATGGAAATAAAAGGACTGCCCAACAGCAGAGGCTGCCTGCCTTTGTTTGCGTTTGTTTTGTTAGATCTGAACTGAGCCACAAGAAAGTGCAAGGATTAGCAACAGACTATTTTTGATAAAATAGAAATGAGCATTGCTATTTCACCCTGTTAAAAGCATGAATCAATTTCAAATTGATATTAGCAATGTTGTGAAGGACTCCAGTCTGAAAATTTTGATTCTTGTGATAAACAGTGTGCCTGTATGCCAGGTGTAACAAAAAAAAGTAAATCAAATTTATTTTACGAGGAGAAGACTACTGTGCACGGTGAATTTTCAGACTGGCTTTTCACTTCTGGAGCCTTGTCCAAATCCAACTCAGATTGATGGGATGAATGTCTCCTGACTCTGACAGCTGTAAGGATCCTAAATGAAATCACACTTTTTTGTGGATGCTGATCTACATCACAAAACAACAGTCTCACTCAGAGAGGCCCTAAGAATGTCTGGTATAGTACATAGAAAGATTCACATTGATGCAAAAGGGAGTGTTCTTCTGAGGTCAGGGATTAAAATACATTGTTAGGGAAGTGTAAAAGGACTTGTGCTAAATACTTGGTAATTCTTTACCTAGTAGTATACAATGCTGACACTGGAGCCTAGATTTATAGATTATAGTGCTGGTGTTAACCCATTTGTTTGAATAGAGTTAATGCCAGCATTACAATAACATTGGTTGAAAACTCTCGGCCAATGGTGTCAAAGGTGGAAGAAGTTTAATTTTTCAGCATTGACATCATCTAGTCAAGCACAAAAGAGCACCAAAAATAAAATCAAATAATTAAAACATTATTTTCTTAAGATATTATTCGGGTTGGTTGTTAAAATGTCATCTCATTAAGTAGTAGACATGTTTCCACCCATGATATAATAAATTTTTGATCTTGTCCGGGTTGTCAAAAGCAAGTGGATGAATAGAGAAAAGATACTAAAATAGGGTGGGAGGGATAGAGGAAGGGACAGATACAATCTCTTTCCAATAACGAAGACATTTCTCTAAAAGAATAGCAAGTATTTACATCAATGCTGCACCTTGATCTTGTAATGAGAGCTGCATTTGTAGTCAGGTGAGATATTAAGCCTGGGTTGGGGGGGTTGGGGGGGGTGGGGGGAGGGTGGGGTGTAATTGAGTATCACGTCACAGCATAGCACTCCAGCTAGAAGCCCTGAAGACGACTGAATAAAACCTGATACATAGCACAAATTACCATAATTAAAGTATTTAAATTAAAAGTCATAATCAAGATTTACTTTGACACTTTCTGTATTAAAATGAAAATAAAAAGCTCCTTCGTACTGAAATAGAAAGAAATGAAATGAGCAACATAGAATTTACATCTGCAACCTCAATTCTGCTGGGAGTACTAACCAACAAATCAATATACCACTGCACTCCAATATGCTTTGCAGCGAGATTAATTTATAGTCCTTTTTCTAGGGCCTCATTGTAATGGTAATATGCAGATAATGAACAAGGCTCTAACCTTGGAGACAATCACTGCCATTGCCAGGTTCTCTGAGTGTGCAGCCACATAACCAAGCATCATAATACCAGGCAGCCTGACATTACTTTTAGAATCACCGATATAATCAATGACAGCAGCCACACCTCCTGTATTAACAATAAGCTGAGACAGCTAGAGGAGGAGAAAAAAAAAGTGGTTAGTCAGATTCTACCAAATAAGACAGCAAAATATCATCTCAAATTAAAGTGACCAGTTTCATCTATTAGTGTATATACATTCTTGTTATAGGAATATCATATTGTTTCTGTTAGTCTATTGGTATTCTAAAAGAGAAAAAAAACTGCTGTTTTCTCTGCTGTGAAGTAAGGCTTGTGCCTCCTTATTGGTATCTGAGCAAACGGAATGTTGCTAACAGCTAAATAAATTATCTACTAGTATCACCTAACCTGGATCACCAATAGCTAAAGCAAAATTGAGAGGGCGTTTAATTATTTATTATCTTTTATCACCTTTCTTGATTCAAAGACAAATTTATTAATATATTGCTATAATTAAGCTAATTGCTTCAATTTTGCACTGTACATTTTATATGACTGTCTACCATCATTATTCATGGAATATGCAAACATTTGAGATCACTTGACAAAATTAGGTAGCCAAATATAGCCTTTCAGTAAATAAAAGGTAATATTTAAAATCAGTCTTTTTCATTCAAATGCCTACTATTTTTATAGCATCTCAAATATTTTTCCAGTTTGATCTTGACATTTTCAGATTTTCCATAATTTTAATTTACTTTCAACTTGTTTTAAGGTTATGCGTTTTTCTTTAAAAATTGATGAAGCCACTGAGGTATATGCCAGTTAAATAGCGTCAACCGATAACTTAAATAGTAAAATAATGGAAAAAGAATCAGAAGGACTTATAGACTGGGTTATTGTAGACTAGGGGCTGAATTTTGCTGAGCTCCTGACGTCAGGATGCTTGGCGGGAGGGTGGGGCTGGTGGAAGATCCCTGAGGCAGCGGCCCGCCACAAAGCCCAACACTGGGATTGCCAGGTCCGATCTTGCCGGCAGTGGCGAAGCTCCGTGGAGTCCCACCCACCGCTTTGCGACAGGACCTGACTTTAAATATTTAAATAAAGGACACGAATAAATTAACATACCTTTCACTGCAATCTTGCCGGCTGTCCATGATCTTGCATGTGGTGGCCGGCAGTCATGCGTCTTCACTTTCCCTTCCAGGGAAAGCTGGAGCCACTGAGGTGGGGAAGGAGTAGAATTTAGGATTTTTAGTGCAGTGGGGGGCATTGGACAGGGTCAAATCTGCATGTGTAGTGTAGAGGAGGGTTGACCTCTGCACTTTGTGCAGTTGTCGGGGTGCAAGGTCACACATTAAATACAAGTGTTTTGGGGGGTGGGGAACAGGGCAGTCATTTATTTTCTTTGTATTGGGGGGGGTACGGGCCAAAAATCAATTCAGTGTTTATTGGGGGTGGGGGGGTTACAGGCTTCAACTGTGCAGGTCTGGCAGCCCTTTAAAAATGGCACCAGCGCCTGTGCAGAGGCAGCTGACGCTGTTGCTGGCTTCGCCGAGCCCGCCCCGCCACGTGATTGGGGAAGGGGAGGAACGCCCAGTGTATGCAGATAAGCCGCTGCACGCTAGATAGCGGCAACATGGCCGTGTGAAGCCCACGTATGCGGGCCGCCATTTTTGAAGCAGCGGCAGGAGAATAAAACTCAGCCCTATGAATGTTCATCTGTGGCTGCACAGGGTGTCTTTCATTTTAATCAATGGCATATTTCAGAAAATTGATCTTGCCTTTCTTTATTTGACACCAACAATTAGTACTTGATACCAAATCAACATACTGATGAAACGTCATGGTCCTGAAATATTAACTGTTTCTCTCTCCACAGATGCTGCCTGACTTGCTGAGTATTTCCAGTATTTTCTGTTTAAAGTTATAAGAAGATTTGCTACACTATAATTATACCTGTGATATAACAGTACAAAGATATTTAGATAGTGTCATGCGAAATAGCAAACCACTGATCACCAGATCACCAGTCGTCACCATCACTGAGGCTTCTCCCACTCTGCCCCCGTACCTTATTTACACGCATAACAAGTTTCTATTGAACTTTTGCCAAAGTTAAAGCAGAGGAGTGGGAGATTCCATGAAGAAATTACCAGTGTATATATAATTAATTAAAAATTACTGGTAATGGTATTCCAGTGAGTGAGGTCAGCAGTTGGGATTATTCTTCATGATGTCACAAGTCAAATACTGGGCTGAATTTTGCGAGTGCGCTGCAGTTTGTGACGGCGCACTCTGATGATGGCGTGCATCCCGCGCAGATGTGCCGTCCCTGAGCCCCTGCGATATTACGTGCAGGGGCTTATTTAAATAGAGGGGCGGAGTGGCCGCCCCTGATGACACAGAGGGGGCGGCTGCTGCGTTCCTGGCAATGGCATCTGGCGTCACTGCACGGGCGCCGGCGACATTTTTAAAGGGCTTTAAACCCTTAGCAGAGATTTTAGTTTTTAAAGGGACCAGGACTTTAACTTTTAATGAAAACATTACATTTAACATAAAAACGCCACTTGCACCCCCCAATGATCACACAATAAATTTATAACCCTCTCCCCCCCAAAAAACTGTTCTTGACTGTCCCGACCTTTAAACCCCAAACTTGCACTCTTTGCCCTACAACCCCTTCCCACCATCCACACAGCCAATGAAAAATGTTTTCCCCGCTCCTCCATCCCTCCTGCCCTGAAAAATTTATTCCTCCCCCACCACCCCCCCCGCCCCACCACGTTCTCGCCATGGAGTTCCGAAGGCGCGCAGAGTACGAACGGCGGCCGTAAAATTGGTGTGGGACGGTTGCCGCCTGCAGGTAAGTTTATTTGCATCTCTTTATTGTTAATTTGCATATTAAGATGAAGGGCCCGCCGCCAGGCAGCGGTGGGGGGGGGGGGGGCTCATCGAGGTCCCCCCGCCACTGGTAATATGCAGCAGGCTCCTCACGATGTCGCGGGTCAAGGCAGGCCTCTCCCCGCTGGATTTTACCAGCCCTTGTGCCACGACCCACAGCGCAAGGGGCTGGTAAAATTCAGCCCACTGTTTCAGTATTCAAGTATGAGTGAAAACATTATTTAATGGTAAGATAACAAAACAAATCTAGACTGTAGTTTTCAGTATATAATGTAAACTATCATATGGTGACCCTGAGTATGTACCATAAAAATCATGTATGTAAATCTCCTTATTTTGCGGTTGAAATATTAGGAAAATTATTTCATTGCAATCTAGGTTTTCTATATTTCTCAACAATCTGGTAAGATATTGTTATTCAGCAAAACATATAATGAGGTAAGCTGTTCAGTTGTAGCACAGGGAGTTTCAAGTCACACTCCCATTCACTGGCACTGTCCAAAACTAACCAGTTGTATAAAGGCTGATCTGATCAATTATGCACTGATTTATATACATTGCTGAGCTGAAGCTGGGAAGTGAAAATAATATATGACGATCTCTAGGAATGTAAGAAATTGCTTATTAATGTGTCTAATTAAAATTGTATGATGAAAATCACTATCAATAATTTTAATACTCAGAATCACAAGAATCTCCCAGTTTAAAAGGGTATTGTTTTGTCTGGCTTTACCAGCAAGTAAAATAAATGATTGGACAGAATTTGATTATGACAAGTGAATTTCTTCAGAAGGTTTGCGCCAACTCAAACAGCAAACTTTAGATGACTGTAGAATTTTAAATAAATTACATTTACATTAATTTACAAGACTACAGATAGATTTGTTATACAAAGAATTGGCGGACTGTGCATTTAAACTGTTCAGTTATGATCTACTTTAGAAACATAGAAAGATTTACAGCACAGAAGGAGGCCATTTGGCCCATTGTATCCATGGCGGCTGAAAAAACGTTATCCAGTCTAATCCCGCCTTCCAGCTCTTGGTCCGTTATGGTATAGGTATACGTATAGGTTATGGTACCTCAAATGCATATCCAAGTATTTTTTAAACGTGATGTGGGTTTCTGCCTCTACTACCCTTTCAGGCAGTGAGCTCCAGACCCCCAACAACCTCTGGGTGAAAGATTTACTCCTCAATCCCCTACTTTTAATCTATGTCCTCTGGTTATTGACCTCTCTGCTAATGGAAATAGGTCTTTCCTATCCATTCTATGTAGGCCCTAGGCTCCTCATAATTTTATACATCCCAATTAAATCTCCCCTCAGCCTTCTCTGTTCCAAAGAAAACAAACCTAGCCAATTCAATCTTTCCTTATAGCTAAAATTCTCCATTCCTGGAAACATCCTCGTAAATCTCTTCTGTACTCTCGCTAGTGTGATCACATCCTTCCTGTAGCGTGGTGACAAGAACTGTACGTAGCTGTTGTCTAACTAGTGTTTTATACAGCTCTAACATAATTTCCCTGCTCTTCTATTCTAGGCCTCGGCCAATAAAGGAAAGTATCCCATATGCCTTCTTGACCACCTTATCTACCTGTTCTGCTACCTTCACAGATCTTCATGGGGCAGCACAGTGGTGCAGTGGTTAGCACTGCAGCCTCACAGCTCCAGCGACCCGGGTTCGGTTCTGGGTACTGCCTGTGCGGAGTTTGTAAGTTCTCCCTGTGCCTGTGTGGGTTTCCTCCCACGTGCCAAAGACTTGTGGGTTGATAGGTAAATTGGCCATTGTAAAAATTGCCACTAGTGTAGGTAGGTGGCAGGAGAATTGAGGGGAAAAAGTGGGGATGTGAGAGGGATTAATGTAGTATTAGTATAAATGGGTGGTTGATGGTCGGCGTGGACTCGGTGGGCTGAAGGGCCTGTTTCGGTGCTGTATCTCACTATCTATCTGTGGGTCTATAGTATATGCCCAGCAGTGTGACTGTCCCTTTAATGCTTCTCAGGTCAACCCATATGCTTTCATTTGATGCTCCTTCTAGTATATCATCCTTTCTCACAGCTGTGATTGTTTCTTTAACCAATATTGCAACCCCCTCATTTTTTATCCCACTCTATCCCGTTTGAAAACCCTGTAACCAGGAATGTTGAGTTGCCATTCCTGCCTTTTCTTAAGCGATGTTTCAGAGATAGCTATGTTATCATTCTTCCAAGTGTATATCTGTGCCCTCAGCTCAAATGCCTCATTCGCTGGACTCCTTGCACTGAAATATTTACCACTAATCACTGATCAACTCCTTTATTGTCTATTTTCTAGCCTTTGTTTCCTCAAATTTTCATACTTGCTTTACTAATTTTCTGTGTTCTATTTCCAGTATTGCTTCTGTTCCTTCTGAATTTATGTTCAGGTTTATGTTGGAATGAATCCATCCCATCTGAATTGTACAGTGTATATTATTAAAAACATCTTGTGTCAAGGGGTGTTGTTTTGGAGTACACTGATTGACCCATAGGAACAAGTAGTATTATTGGTCCATGGATAGCAAAGAGATGAGAGAACCACAACACATGCTTGTGCCTGCTCAGGGGCTCTGCAGTCACCATTTCTATTCCCAGTCAACTCTAAACCCAACATCTCCATTCACATGCCAACCCTGGACACAGTCTCTGCTCCTGGGCTACTGGATTCTTTTTTCCCAGTCTCTTGCCACTCCCTGACCGTTCTCAGTTTCCTCACTGTTGGGCTCCCACCTCCTGTTGCCTCCTGGGCTTAGAGCTGAGCTTCCCCAGTCTTCCAGATGCAGTTCTTCAAATTAGGTCAATCCTCTTTTCTGCTCCCCAAACCAGATCCCTGTTCCCCTTAGGCAATGCCAGAGAAGATGTTCCAATAAATTATAAATAAAGATAAGATGGTACAAAAATGATTAAAAGGTGCTTTACATAATTTAGGCTTGTGCTCCAAAAACAAATTTTCATGTTATGCACTTCAAAAATAAATAAATTTAAATTTTATCAACTGCGTTACAAAGACATAAGTTTTCAAGTTTCAGTGTAAGCAATGTCAGTTCTATCTGTACAACACCTGTGAAAATCTTTCAGCTACTTTGCTGCACTCTTAAAATCAAATGCTTTTACCTCAGGAGTGTGCTTGGCAATTTCCCTAATTAGTGTTGCAACATTTTTTTTCACAAATTCATCTGGGTCCTTCAGGCATGTTAGAACAGCGGGGAAAATTTCTGCTTCCACAACCATTTCTGCCAGATCCACAGAATGCTTTGCAACTTGGCCAAGAGCTGAAAACACCTGACGCTATAGAACACAGGCACAAGAGTTCAAATGGGTGATTAGAGCTGCTAAGATAAAACAATTAAACAGGCAAGGAATGATTAATCATAAGGCTATTTCAAACTGAATTTTTTAAAAACGAAATAATTGCAGCACTGATAAGCTATTATATATTTGTTACATTCTGTACCAATAGGTGATCAATCATCTCTGATTAATCAAATTAGAACCCTATACAGATTCATGACAAAACTATTTTATTTCCGTTCCAAAAAAAATTACTTTAATATTGAACTTATTTACTTCAACCAAACTTTCATATTTGTGATGTATCTAACATTGGATTAGTGTATTTGCTTGTACAATGAGAACAATGGTATAATGTGTGCAGTACAAATGCTCACCTTTAGTTTGGCATCTGGGTTCAGGATCATCTGAGCGAGATGAGCAATGGATCCTGCATCCACTACAGTTTGAGCCAGCTCTGGGGATTGTTTTGCGATATCACTGAGGGCAGAAGCTGCAATCCTTTTCAATGGCACCTCTGGCTCCTGGATACAAAGAACCAGTAGAGGAACAGCTCCTGCATCCACTACTGCTTGCGACAATTCTGTGGGTCCAAAAAAAATAATTAAGTGAGTATGGATAGATGACCCTTGAGCCAGCCATTTTTCACCCTGACAGATACAGCAAGAATAAAAAGGGGCACATCCCCACCTCTACTGCATCTGCATTTCAAATCAGCCTGCCTAGCTTCATAGAGCATGTGGACTGATCCATAGCTAAAATGACACAGGTCAAAGGATAGGCCCCATTTACATGTGGCATGTTTTAGGCAGATTGGGTTGAAACGGTTTGTTATTCTGTTAGAAAAGAGACAAACAGACCTCAGCTGTTTAAATTACGACCTTTCTGAATCTTCAATAGGCATATGTTTTACACATGGAATACAGCAAACAGAAGTGGCAAAATTAACTGTACTGTAATCTAGTACTAGTAAAGCTTTTGAAAGATAACATAATACGAAAATAAATCCTTTTTCTAACTGAATTAAATTGTGTGAATAATGTTTCATTTGTTTTTTAAGCAAAACACCTTCCAGAATTTCTCTTATACTAGTCAATCTGGCAATAAACAAACAAGCTTTTTTCACGGACAATATTTATAGTAGTTTCCTTTTCACTCTTCAGTCTGTAAATCCACAGAAATGCAGTTCTCTACTCTTGCTTCCTTCCTCCAGCAACGTCAATTGTTCCTTTCTCATTATCCTTCTAAGTGTTTAATATGAACTAGCTTATACAAATTAAAATTAGTAATACAGAACCATGAACATCAAGCAGTTAATACTTCTGCAAATGTGAGGTCGCACAAACAGCTGCTGCTATTTTATGTAGCATTTTAATTATGTTGTTTTAAATGTATTACAAAAGACTGAAAGCTACCAAAATATATGTTACATTTTTATTTCACTCTACTTTCATGGAGGCAAGTTTTCCATCTTTATTTAACATGCGAATCACGCAAAAGGGCAAAGGCTATTTTTGGAATGATTCTGTATGCAGCAGTGAGACTTGGTGTCAAGCACCATAGTCAAAGCAAGATTTTTTTTTAAAGGATTTGGCTTCTTATGTTTCTTCTTTAAAAAAAAATGATTTAGCAGAATAAAAGGAGAAACAAATGGTTAGCATTTCTGGAAGTACAGATTTGAAGGATTTACTCATTCAATATCTCATTCAATTTACCTACCTGCTCTGCAATCATATTTCATTGCCTTACAGCATTAACAAAAAACAATAAGCTACACTCATAAAAATCCCCTCTGAATCTCAAGTGAAAGGCTTTTGATAAAGAAAGCCACAAAAATTATTCAAAATACAGAGAGAGACAGTCTCCACTTTACATTGAGACCTACGTGTGACAGATTTGCTTAAAGGAAATATAAAAGAATTCCTTCAGATGCTGGATACAATAATACAAATAAAAGTCTTGAGGGAGTCAGTTGCCAACTAGGAAATGCAAACACTGACTTTAAAGCTAGTGTCCTTTCCAGAAGGTTTCAGCAGCACAAGGACAAGGTCTCATTTAAAAGTATGTCTTGCTTCCCTTTTTCTTTTTCTTCAATTTGGTGTAAAGCTTGGGAGATGAGAAGATGCGTCAAGTTACTCTGTGGGAATGAGAATTGTTATCACTCTGTATCGTATGACTATCTTAAATACTTCAGGAGTTATATAGGTTGTTAATCACATTCATATAGCCAAAGTGAAGACATTTCTAACACAGGAGGCTCTACCCAAGTTAATGGAAATTGGATACACAAAGAGTTAACAGCCCACCTGCACTGAAAAGGGACCCAGTATCTTGTCCAAGGAAGTAATTGATCAAGTCTGCTTCAAATCTGATGAAAAGCACTTTTATGTAAACAAGGTAACAAGCTACCATCCACAACAGAAGAACCAAATATTGAAAGTCCTTCAGAACTGAAAGCAGAAATTCAAAGTATATATAGCTGTTTTGATACATTTTAATTCATGGTAATATCCAGCTTGCTGGACTCCATCCATTCAAACTTTGAAAAGTTATTTATCTATAATCTAGGAGAAACCCAGAGCATAATTTTAACTTCACCATGTTGGTCAGAAGAGGGTCAGGGGTCGTGGGGGTAGTTAGGGGTTAAGGTTGATAAAATGCGAAACCTGATCAACTTTCCGTGAATGCACTTACTTCTGGTTTAGCCATGGCGAGTAACCCACTCTGGAGAGATAGGTCAGTAATTATAATATTTAAATGAGGCTCTGTACCTCAGATTTAGGCAGCCATTTGAATTTCTGCAGGCCCAGCCAAAGAGAAGCAGGAGCTATCAGCTGAAGCAGGTAAGTATTTTTACAGCACTGCTTGTCAGCCAGGAGTTTAGCCCCTCAAACAAAACTGCCAGGCAATCGACCAATTGCAACCCACCAACCTCTCTCCTCACTATCCTCACGAGCTGCGATCCCTCCCCAACCCCCTAGTATCTCTTGCACCTCATGCAATCTCTTTCCCCAATCTGTGATATCTCCCTCCCTCCCTCATCTCTGCCACGCTTCAAGTCCACCCCACCCCACCCCCACACTGACCCCTGATCTTCTCAACTGCCAGGGATGTTCGCCATCAGTCCCCAGCTGTTGTACGGCAGGCTTTTACACCCAGCAGCTGGCTAGCCTCTCAATCTGGCTGGCTGCAGTGCAGGAAATGGAGTGAAAAATTCTAATTAGGGCCTCTCATGAAATTTGGCATAGCCTCCACCCAGTATTTCTGGGTTTCTCAGCCCACTCCACCAGATGACCCCACTCCCTCCCCACACCCTCCCCACCTCCCCGTAAATATTGGGGTCCTAGATTCTATAACATCAACATTGTAATGCAACAAAACAGATGTCCAAGAATAAAGTGCAAGAAATTCATCTCACAGGCCTACCTTGCTTCCACGGGAGCAGGCAGTGCCGCAGGCAGCCTGTGCAGCGTTCATCACTGATATGGGGGCAAGCTAATGCATCCCCTGCAAGTGCCCAAACATGTTGAATTGGCATTATTCTGACGTCACATAGCCTAACCAGCTGATGTGATGCCAGGATACCAAGATTAAAAAATGCAATGCCTACATTGTCCACTTCTGAAAAAAGAAGCATGAAGCAGCAGGACGGGCTCTGCAGTAGCGGTATTTAACGGGCCAGGCATCCTGACTGCAGCTAAGTAACATTTCTGAAACTTTTTCTACAGGGAAGTGTCTGAAAGTACGCTGCGGTGGTTTTTGAATTGTCTTGGTATGTTTGCTGCCGCATCCTGACAGGGATAGCAGAGGATTTGGTGACCTGCCCACACAAAGGCTGCAACAGGTACGGGAACAGCAGTGACAGGGCCTCTGGGTCCGCAGCACAACAGGGAGATGGAGCAAAGGCTGCGGAGAGGGAAAGCTCTGCCCAATGCTCTCTGCAAAATTTGAGCTGGACTCCTTCATGCTCCTTGACAGTGACAAGAGGCTGTCTAGCACGAACATAGGAAATAGGAGCAGAAATAGGCCATCCGGGCCCTCGAGCCTGTTCTGCCAGTCAACTGGATCATGGCTCATCTTCTACCTCAACACCATTTTCCCGCACAATCCCCATATCCCTTGATATCTTTAATATCTAGAAATCTATCAATTTCTGTCTTGAACAGGGTTGTCCAACCTTTTCGGGCGGAGGGCCGCATTATGATTTTTGCTCGGCCCAGGGGGGCCAGTGAGCAAATTTTGAAAGATAAATGCATTAAAAAATTATCTTACTAATAAAAACAACAACAAATGTGCATTTTTGTGAAGAAGCTTTAAACGAGAAGACTAATTTACTGACTTCCTTTCTCGTCACTATATTGAAAACAGATTTAGTGGCATACCTGGCATTATTTTTGCTTGCATATGCACTCAGTCTCTGCCTGCATACTTGATGTAGTGATGCAGGTTATTCTGGATAGATCTCCATCTTTCAGAAGAGACCCTGATCTCTCTTCTCCCCCTGCATTCTGTGCGTCTCGTTCTCTCTTCCCCCTGCACCCCCAAACCCCCGCCCCTTTCCTCCAGGACTAGAGGACACAGATTGAAAGTTTTGTGCAAAAGATGCAGGGGGAATAGGAGGAAGGACTTTTTTATGCAGTGGGGAGTAATGACCTGGAACTCGCTGCCCACAAGGGTGGTGGAAGTGGAGACAATCAATGATGTCAAGAGGAAGTTGGATGGCCACCGGAGAGAAATAGACTTGCAGGGCTACGGGGATCAAGCCAGGGAGTGGGACTGTGCATAGCTCTGTGGAGAGCCAGCATGGGCTCGATGGACAGAATGGCCTCCTTCTGTGCCGTAAGTAAATGACTTTGACTCTCTCACCCCCCTCTCCCCTCTTTATCTCTCTCCCCCCTTCTGTCCATATGTCGCCCTCTCCCCCTCTGTCTCCCTCTCCCCCTCTCTCTGTCTCCTAACCCCTGTCTTCTTCTCCCCACCCTCTCTGTATCTCACCCCTCTCTCCACCCCTGTGTCTCCAGTGTTCCCTGCTCAGTGTTCCTCGCTCACCCTGTGTCCCCTATCTCTCTGTCCCCCACCTCTCTCTCTGTTCCCCCTCTTTCTCCCCTCTCTCTTCCCCTTTTTCTCTCTCTCTCTCTGTCCCCCCTTTGTCTCTCTGCCCCTTTCTCTCTCTCTCTGTTCCTCCCCTCCCTCTCATTCTCTCTCTCCCTCTCTCTGTTCCCCCTCTCCCTCTCTCTCTCTTCCTCTCTCTTCCCCCTCTCTCTAACATAATTGCAGAGAGTGGAACGCTCAACAGTTGGATGGTCAGTTTCACAGCTCACAGCTGCTGGCATCGGGAACAGTCGTTTCACAACAGGCTCGGGGTTTTCCGGTGGGCTTTTAAAAAAAAAGTCAGAACCTGCCAGAAAATACTCAGTCTGTTGGGGTACAGCTGTTCCCGATGTCAGCAGCTGTGAGCTGTGAAACTGACAGCGCGATGTTTTTAAAAAGGCCGCTCTATAAGAAGAAGACATTTCTAATCTCCAGTCACGGTGAGGATGAGGAACGGCCCAGGCCGGATGGAAAAGTTTGGCGGGCCGGATCCTGGCCTGCAGGCCATATGTTGGACAACCCTGGTCTTGGACATACTCATGACGGAGCCTCCACAGCCCTCTGGGGTAGAGAATTCCACAGATTCACCATCCTCTGAGTGAAGAAATTCCTCCTCATCTTTGTCCTAAATGGCCTAAGACTGTGTCCCCTGGTTCTCGACCCCCCAGCCAGGGGAAACAACCTTCCTGCATCAACCCTGTTGAGCCCTGTAAGAATTTTGTATGCTTCAATGAGATCACCTAAACACTAGAGAATACAGGCCAAGTGTCCTCAATCTCTCCTCATAGGACAATCCCACCATTCCAGGGTTCAGTCTGGTGAACCTTCATTGCATTCCCTCAATGGCAAGTATATCCTTCCTTAGGTAAGGAGACCAAAACTGTACACAATCCTCCAGGTGCGGTCTCACCAAGGCTCTATACAATTGCGGCAAGACTTATTTACTCCTGTACTCAAATCCTCTTGCAGTAAAGGCTAACACACCATTTGCCTTCCTAATAGCTTGCTGCACCTTCATGTTAGCTTTCAGTGACTTATGAACAAGGACATCCAGGTCCCTTTGTACATTAACACTTCCCAATCACTCACCATTTAAGAAATACTCTGCATTTCTGTTTTTCCTACCTTATTGGATAACTTCACATTTTTCCATATTATTTTCCATCTGCCATGTTCTTGCCCACTCACTTAGCCTGGCTAAATCCCCTTGACGCCTCTTTGCATCCTCCCCACAACTCACATTCCCACCGAGTTTTGTGTCATCAGCAAACCTGGAAATATTACATTTGGGCCCCACATCCAAATCATTGATATAGATTGTGAATAGCTGGGGCCCAAGCAGGTCAGCCAATACACCCAACATCTTAGTGTGCTTGCCCATTCAGCACTCTCTTAAATGCCACCCAATCAAAGTCCTCATCTGAGTCCTCTGCTGCTGTACTTGTTTGCCATCTCAACCAAACAAACCATCCTTTACTATAGTAAAAGGAAAATACTGCAGATGCCGGAAATCTGAAACAAAAACAATAAATGCTGGAAATACTCAGCAGGTCTGAGCAGAGTTAACGTTTCAGGTCAGTCTGAAGAAGGGTCACTGACCTGTAACGTTAACTCTGCTTCTCTCTCCACATATGCTGCCAGATCTGCTGAGTATTTCCAGCATTTATTGTTTTTATATATTATAAACCATCCTTTACCTCTGGCTACTTACAACCCACTCATGTCCGGCAACTGACCATATCCTGATCACAACTCTATGCTTGCCTCCAAGGTAAGTGCAGTGCCAATGGCTGAACTGGTGGCTACAAGTGTTAGATCAAGTGACAGGACTCTCCATCACTGCTGTGCTGTTGCTCTCTCCCTCCATCTTTGGGTTGCTGTGGCTGTGCAGGCAGCTCTTCATGGGTGTCTGAAAGCAGGAACTCAGAATGGGAAGGTTTTTGTGAGGGAAAGGGGTGGGATGTGAAGTAAGAGGTCCATGGTCACACTATCAGCAGCTTGCTCATCATGTCAGATAGCAGGATGAAGGTGTTCTGGGACTTGAGAAAGGGCATAAGACAGGAAGATGGCATCATCCTCAATGTTCTCAGTGACATCGGATGCAGCAGGCCCCATCTCAGACGGCCCCATGATATGGAGAACCATCTCCTCTGTAGGGCTCAGGAGATGCAGGTGTCGTTGTGCCCCACCAGCTCTGCTCTGTTTCCTCCTATTGTGTGTCACCATGTCCTGCTAGAGAGAGGGCAGAATTACAGTGATCGTGTAGCACTGTGTTTGGGGCATGTGCCTGCCATAGCTGTATAGCTGGAAGTATGTGGAGGCAGTGAGAGGTGGGTGTGAGGCTTGCAGCAATAGTAGGTGTGTGAGGGTGAGATGTATCTGGATGTTAGCCGTGAATCCTGAGTGCCGAGGAGTGCTGATGGGTGAGTGATGGGGGTGTGGTGCACTGAGTAGTGTGAGAGGCTGGTAGTGTGGTGGGTAGGAGATGCCATGTAACAATGTCTTCACTGACATTGGTCACTTACACAAAGTCATTACTCTTCTTTTGGCAATGTTGCTAGGTCCTCAGGTCCTGACTCTGGGAGCTGATCTCCCTGGCCACCTGCTCCCACTCCCTTCTGATGGTGTTGCTGAGGGTTTCTAGGCCATGGCATCTCTCTCCTCTGCCCTCCAGCACCACATCTGTCAATCTGATCCCTCTGTGTGCCCATGTGTTCAGTCTGTAAGAATTTCCATTGCAGCAATTTTTTTTCCACCTTCCCTTTAAGGGGCAGCTGCCTTTAAGAATAAGTAGGACATGGTGTATCACATGGTGTGTAGCAAGGCTGCTAACTTCTCCTGCTGTATGCAGAGCTCACCCGCAGCGTCCGGAAGAGTAGACTAGCACTAGAGGTGCAGGAACTTGCACCACAAACATTCAGGTGAGGTTGGTAGATGAATTTTGTGTCTTACCCACCTCCACCTGAATGGGCACAGGCATGCTGCAAATTGGGCCCCCACGCTCAAAGGTTGAGGCAAATGAATTTCATGCCCAAAAATTCTTAACTGGAATTTAGTTTGGTAGTAAACTCAGCTGTAAGAGAGCCATAGTAAAATGCTTCCAAAATCCATTCAGGTCCTTAACACTTTAGGAGCATTTCTGAAATCTGATCAAAATGCACTCTTTAGAGAGTGTGCACTGGAAATAGGGCTACAGTATTGCAACATTGACTCAAACTCCCTGTGAATGCAGTTTCCACCTGGAATGTAGGAATTGTGAATTACCCTTTATAGGATGATCAATAAAACATTAGTTATGCTTTATAAAGTCATTATTAAGACATTTAATGTAATCTTAACCTAGGATTTTCATTGATAATTTATAGAGGTAATTTGTGCTGATTTTTAAAAATTCTTTTTATTCCCCTGTACCGAACTCCTCCTGCCATCAAATTTCTTTCTATCTTTTCTAAATATGTTGGTGCGAAATTGGTCTTGGTAGTGGCCATTTTTCAGCAGCAAAGCATCCCCTTAAGGTATCAAAATGGCATCCACGCACACTTCTTACATGAAAGGGGTTAGTGCGCACAAACCTAATGTCCATTGACAGCATGCAGAGCAGGCAGAACACGTCACACTGATTTAACACCAGCGCTGCCATATTGAAACTCTACGCTCCAACCTACGTCCTCTCTTAACCTCCCACAGACCAATTCGTATTCAATGCCATGAAGGACCCATGCCACCAACCCTCCATCCAATGCTATTTACAGGGATCATCAACTACTTACAGATTAGTTGCTAGTTTGTTTCTTCTGGTATTGGTGCAATTCCACATGTTTTGAGTGATTTCTATAGTTGCTTGAAGTTTCAAAAGCCTACAAGGAGTAGTATGGCAGGTGGTGAAGTTCTTTTCTGCTGACTGCAAGGCTTCTGCATAAACTAATTTCTTCCACATATGGGTGGACCAGTAGGCCTTGCCCTTGGCATGACTGGGAGAATGAGCAGACGCCATGCAAAGCAGCACAAGCTGCTAGAGGAGAGAGGAGGAAGGAAGGAGGACATAGCCACTCGGTGTTTAGGGAATAATTTTCCTATGTGAACTTCAGTGACAACCAATGTTTGAGACATCTCTCCTTCACTCACGAGATGATCTCTGGAATCTGCTGTAACCACAACTCCAACATCTGAGCAGGACAAGAAGCTGGCTATAAAGAAGACCGTGGCTATGAACTTTCATGCGTCTGGCTCTTTCAAGACTGCTGCTGGAGATATTAGCAACATCTTGCAGTTTGCAGTGCACTGCTGTCTAAGGGAGGTTGCTGAAGCTCTCTATACAAAGATAGACAAATGCATCTCATTCCCTTTTGTCAGAGAGAAGCTGGTGGAGCGAGCATGAAGGTTTGCCAGGATAGCAGCCTTCCCCATGGTTCAGGGTACAATTGACTGAATGCATATTGCTTTGCATGCATCTCATGTCAACTTTACATCTACCTGAACTGAAAGGGATTCCATTCCCTCAATGTCCAGCTGACCATAGGCAGTGCATGTGTAAGTCATTGCCTTATTTTTATTCATTCTTGGGAAGTGTGTGGCGTTGCAAGGTCAGCATTTATTACCCATCCCTAATTGCCTTTGAGAAGGTGGTGGAGAGCTACCTGTTAAACTGTTGCAGTCCATCTGGTGTAGGTACACGCACAGTGCTGTTAGGGAGGGAGTTACAGGTCTTTGAGACAGCGACAGTGGAGCAACAGCAATATAGTTCCAAGACAGGATGGTGTGTGACTTGGAAGGGAACTTGCAGATGGTGGTGTTCCATGCATCTGTTGCCCTTGTCCTGATAGGTGGTAGAAGTCATGGGTTTGGAAGGTGCTAACGAAGCAGCCTTGGTGAGTTGCTGCAGTGTATCTTGTGGATGGTACACACTGCTGTCGCTGTACGTCAGTGGTGGAGGGAGTGAATGTTTAAGGTGGTGGATGAGGTGCCAATCAAGTGAACTGCTTTGTTTTGGATGGTGTTGAGTTTTGTGAGTGTTGTTGGAACTGCAGTCTTCCAGGCAAGTGGAGAGTATGCCATCACACTCCTGACTTGAGCCTTGTGGATGGTGGACAGGCTTTGCGGAGTTAGATGGTGAGCTACATGCTGCAGAATTCCCGGCCTCTGACTTGCCCTTGTGGCCACAGCATTTATATAGTTGGTCCAGTTACGTTTCTGATCAGCGGTAACCTGCAGGAGGTTGATGGTGGGGGATTTAGCGATGGTAATGCCGTTGAATGTCATGGGGAGATGGCTAGATTCTCTATTGTTGGAGATGGTCATTGCCTGGCACTTGTGTGGCACGAATGTTACTTGCCACTTATCAGTCCAGACCTGTCCAGATCTTGCTGCATGTGGGTACGGACTGCTTCATTATCTGAGGAGTTGCAAATGGAACTGAACACTGCAATCATCAGCAATCATCTCCACTTCTGACCTTATGTTGGATGGAAGGTCATTGATGAAGCAGCTGAAGACAGTTTGACCTAGGTCACTGCCTTGAGGAACTCCTGCAGTGATGTCATGGGGTTCAGCTGATTGGCCTCCAACAACCACAACCATCTTCCTTTGTGCTAGGTGTCAGCTGTTCCTCAATTTAAGAAAGACGTCTACTCAGGATTGCGAGTTTCTTCCATGGATCCTCTAGTGACTGAGCAGGCAGATTTTCAACCCACAGATCTCTGGGCACATGAGACAAGACATATGAGGTAGTGGGATCCAGAGTGCAGGATTTGCTTCCATTTCTTTCCTTCTCTGCCGTCGCTCTGCCTCATCATTAAGGCATTGGGATTCAAAACATAATGCAGCTTGATGGACAAGTTGTTGTCATACTGAGCAGTTGGTAGCAAGCTCCTCCCAGTTAAGGTCAATGCAGGAACGCTTCAAGGAAAGCTTCAGAGTGTCTTTGAAATGTTTCCTTTGTCCTCCCCTGGAACGTTGGTCATTGGAGAGTTGTGAGACCTGCAACTGGCTTGGGAGTCGATTTTCAGCCGTGTGGACAGACTGGCCAGTCCATCGGATTTGCAGGCGTTTTGCCTGAATGCTTGTGGATCTGGTTTCAAGAAGGACACTAGCGTTTGTTCAATGGTCCTCCCATTGAATCCAAAGGATGCGGCGGAAGCATTGCTGTTTCAAAATAGTTGCAATCACGTTGTCATAGGAAGCTTTTTTGAAGCCACCGAGGCCTTCTATATACCAAGGTCAAGTGGCCAAAACCCCTTTTGTTCACAGGATGGTGTTTCTCTTCTTAAAGATGAGAATGCCATCCATAAATGCTGGAAAGAACATTTTGAACAACTTCACAACCCTGAATCCACAGTAGCAGTTGATACCCTCCAGGCTATCCCCCCGTGCCCTATGGTAGAATCAATGGGTGAACCACCATCGATGGGAGAGCTACAACAATCAATCAAAAAGATGGCGGACCTTTGCTCACATCAAGACTCCATGAACTCATCGTACAGATCTGGGAGGAAAAAGAACTTACCCTCGACTTCAGGAATGTGTCAATTGTACCTATCTTCAAGAAGGGAAATAAATCATGCTGCAGAAACTATCCTGACATGCATTCTCGTGAAACGCCTACTTCCTGGGGCTGAGGAAATCCTCCCAGAGACAAAGTGTGGCTTTAGGTCTTCCAGAGGAACCTCCAACATGGTCTTTGTTGCCATACAAATCCAAGGAAAATGTCGAGAACAACATCAGGAACTCTTCATTGCATTGATCGACCTGACCAAAGCATTCGACTCAACAAATCGCGAGGCTCTGTGGATTGTCATTGTGCTGGGTATGACTCCAACCAGTGGAGAGTTTTCCCCCAATTATCCATTGACTTCAAATTTACTCGGACTCCTTGATCCGAAACTCCATCGAATGCTGCCTTGATATCAATGGCAGTCACTCTCACCCCACCTCTTGAATTCAGCACTTTGGTCCATGTTTGGGCCAAAGCTGTAACACGGTCTGGAGGCAAGTGGTCCTGGCGGAACCTGGCAATTGAGGCCTACTCTAAGTGACTCACTACTTATAAATCTCTCTGCTACTGCCCTCCCGGCCACTGAATTCCCTAAGGTCGGCGCTCCGTTACCACCAGGCTCTGCGGTTCTCTCTTAGAAACTGACCTCTGATACTCCTTTTATCCATTGCTTCTTGCACTTGTTTCCCTGCAGACTCGCTCTCTGACTCCCTGCCACCACTGTTACCTATTGGCCTCTCGCACAGTTTCTCCCCAGGCTTGTTCTCTCTGCTCAACTTCAGATGAGAAGTTAAACTGAGACCATATCTGTCTTCTCTGATGGAAGTAAAATATCCCACGACACTATTTAAAGAAGTGTAGAGATCTCAATGGTGTCCTGGCCAACATTTATCCCTCAACCAACACCTAAATCAGATTATTTACTCATTATCTCATTACTGTTTGTGTATCTTGCTGTATACAATTAGTTGCTGCACTTCCTACATTGCAACAATGGCTACACTTCATTCAAAAGTATTTTATTAGCTGTAAAGCATTTTGGATCATCCTGAGGTTGTGAAAGTCACCTCAGGTAACAGGACTCAGATGAAGACTTAGCTTCCGTGAGACAAGTCGTCAGCCAACCCCTGTACACCAGCCATCTAGCTAGGACCAAAGTGAAGCATAAGGTTAGGTTTAAGAGTTCATACATTACATAGTGGGCCCATGAGACACATGGTAGGAAGAAGCACTAGGCAAACATATGGTATGAGCTTTCTTTAAAATTATGCTTGCATTATGGTTTACTGCATACAGACATTGTTCATGGTAATTATGGAAGTTGATTTCATAAGGTGGCATCTATGGGAGCAGTGCGAGTTGATATACACATGAAATTGTCTGTAGTTGGTAATGTATTAATGATGGGCAAGGGAAGATGTACGTTACCGTTTATACAGATGCAGTTGTTAAGATTGACATGACTACTTCTTGGTAACTTGCAACTCATCTTCCACAACTCCTACAGGCTGCTACTGCTCCTCTTGCTGCCCACAGAGGTCTTCATTGTCTGGGCCCCCAAGATAAGGCTTCTTCTGGGCGGCACAGTGGCACAGTGGCTAGCACTGCAGCCTCACAGCTCTGGCGACCCGGGTTCAGTTCTGGGTACTGCCTGTGCGAAGTTTGCAAGCTCTCCGTGTGGGTTTCTGCTGGGTGCTCTGGTTGCCTTCCAAAGACTTGCAGGTTGATAGGTAAATTGGCTATGGTAAATTGCCCCTAGTGTAGGTAGGTGGTAGGAGAATTGTGGGGATGTGGTAGGGAACATGGCATTAAGGTAGGATTAGTATAAATGGGTGGTTGTTGGTCGGCACAGACTCGGTAGGCCAGAGGGCCTGTTTCAGTGCTGTATGTATCTATGTAAGGTTGTGCAGAATATTCAAACACTCGTTCCTTGAGAAATAAGCAGAATTATATATTTGGATAGTCCTAAGTCAATCAGATGTCTTGGGCTGGATTTTAAAAGCCTGCTGCGTGAAAAAACTGGCGGGCCACACACACGGGCTGCACGTCACAGAGCAACTGCGATTCCAAATGCAGCGGCTCATTAGCATGGCCGCGGCACCTGCCCCCTCCAAATGACGCAGAGGGAGCAGGCTGAACGACACTGCAAATGGCATCAGGTGCCGGTGCCATATTTGAACAGCAGCCAGTTCTGCATTACTTACAAAGGTGAACTCTAACGTTTTGTCTGCTGCTGCACACTGCTGAATCCAGAGAAACATCTTGACAACAACATCCCTGTGACTTTGAAAGATGTCAGAGGTGCAATCCAGGGTGGCCCCACGGTTCAGCGATTCCTCCCTGCTCAGTCTCCTCCAGGCTGTGCGGGCAAGGCAAGAAGAGGCCCTCCCGTCTGACCAAGCAAGCATGGATGAAGATTGCAGAGGAGGTAAGCTGCCATGGGGTCACCCGCCGTGACTGGGTCCAGTGACGCAAGAGGATGAACAATGTAATTCGCTCAGCAAAGACAAGTGGCACTTTTTTGGGGCCCCATCTGACCCGGGTTTGCCCACACAAAGTGGCACATGGGTGCCACTGCCGTTTCAAACACAGGGAGGCTGAACGGGGAGGATTGATGCCACATGGGTGTCTACATGTGTGAAAAAGTCAATCCTTCATTTGCACCCCAGAGCATGGCACCTACATGACAGGCTGAGTCTGTCTGACACACTGACTGTCACCCACCTTTTGTTGTAGCACCCCTGTTGTGCAAAACATCATGTTGTTGTATGTCAATGTTTAACATCGGGCGGCACAGTGGCGCAGTGGTTAGCACCACAGCCTCACAGCTCCAGCGACCCAGGTTCGGTTCTGGGTTCCGCCTGTGCGGAGTTTGCAAGTTCTCCCTGTGACCGTGTAGGTTTCTACCGGGCGCTCTGGTTTTCTCCCACAGCCAAAGACTTGCAGGTTGATAGGTAAATTGGCCACTGTAAAGTACCCCTAGTGTAGGTAGGTGGTAGGAAAATTGAGGGAAGGTGGGGATGATGTGGTAGGGGACATGAGATTAATGGAGGATTAGTATAAATGGGTGGTTGATGGTTGGCACAGACTTGGTGGGCCGAAGGGCCTGTTTCAGTGCTGTCTCATCTATGATCTGCATCCTTGCTCTTCCAGGCAAAGAGTGTGCACAATGTGAGGGAGTCCTCCAGGACTGGAGGAGGGGTGCCAGACATCCGACCACTGACCCAGGCTGAGGAGGAGGCCTTTGAACTATGTGGTGGTCATGGAGGATGTCCAATTTCAGAAGTGGAGCTTGGCTTCCGGGTTGAACACTCATCTCTTTGACAAACGCAATTATTATCAGAAACATGTCGTTTTTGGACATAATGCCGTCACGTTAGTGATATGTCCACCAGTGAACCTAAAACTGTGCTCTTCACATTGTATCTTGCAGGCCGATGCTCCGAGGTGGCATCGGAGGTCCCGGCAAGTGCTGGCACCTCTGAGGAGGAGACGAACTCAGAGGAAGCAGCATCCCATGACACTCCGGCACTTTCCACCAGCGCAGAGACACTCACCTCGGTGTGAATGCTTTTGACTCTAGAGTCTGGGTCACAAGCTGGTGAGAGCACCACACACGCGCCCGAGCAGCTGGCTGAGGCTGAGTCAGCCGAGGCCTCTGAGAGTTGGAGGACAGTGGGTGGCCAGGCCCATGCTGAGCCCCAGGTTGATGATGACCCTCTGGTGTTGATAGCACAGGGCATGCTGGAGTTGCAGGGAGAGGTAAGGCAACATCTGGCGGAAATGCCACAGGCCATGCGCAGCCATGAATGGACGATGGGGGAGTCCATCCAGGCCATGACAGCTGCCATGTCCCGGGCAAATGAATGCATGCCTTCCTTCATGGAAAGGATGTCAACTCTCATGAAGAGCTACATCCCACAGATGTGTGCTGACCTGCAAACCATCGCCTTGGTCATGAGGTGGATGCAGCAATGATTAGGCGAGAGAGGGACCAGGAGCCTGGACACTGTCTCTGCACCTGGTCCTTCTCAGGAGAGCAGTGAGGTTCCCATGAACCTTGACAGGGAGGAGGAAGGCCATCTGTCCATATATGGGGTCTCCTCTCAAGACGATTCCAATGTGGACACTGGCTCTTCAGCCCCTCTGCTGGTGAGTCCAGCTCCAGCAGCACAACGTCTGAGGAGAACCCTGCACTGATGTAGGAAGCCCGTACGCAGCCAGGGCCCTCAGGGCCTTGGGCGTCCAGAGGACGACCGCCTAAGTCATCCAAAGCCAAAGGGCGTCCTGATCAGCAACCTGCCTCCAGTCAAGAGAATCCACAAGCGGCTAAAAAGACACGACGACACATATGGGTTATCACGGGGTCAACGTATATGTTTTGTTAACTTCTCATTAAATGTGTTTCTCTAACCAGTGTCTCCTTTTCACTGTGTTAATGATGCATGCCAGCATATCCCGACTCTGTCTCCTCCCAATGACATCATTGCCCTGGAGCAATGTCAATGTATGGAAAAACGCCATCGCCATGTCAGTATGCATGATGTGGGACTGCACGGGTGCAGTCACATGGGCAATGGCTCAGTCATCTGCTGCCAATAGTGGTGACACAGATGTCAACAGATGCAGCACGGTGATGTGTGAGATGGGGAGCATATTCTGCTCCTCAGGGATAGTGTAAGCGCTCAGCAATAAGACATTGCCGAGCATCCCTTGCTCTTTGCTTGTCCTATCTGAGATGCCTCGATGATCTACATCCTCCCATGCATGCATCCTTCTGCACCTCCTCTGTGCTCTCATCATCTGAGCATGTCTCCTGCTCCTGTCTCTAACTTTCCTGCAAGGCCTTCCCCCTCTGTATTGCAAGGTTGTGCAGAGCACATCACACAGCAACGATGCGCGTTACTCTTTCTGGTGAGTACTGTAGGGCCCCACCTGACCTGTGTAGGCAGCGGAAGCATATCTTGAGCATGCTGATAGCCTGCTCGATGGTAGCTTTTGTCGAACCGTGGCAGGCATTGTATCTCTCCTCTGCTTCGCTGGTTGTGTTTCTCACCGGCAGCAGGAGCCATGTCTGCAAGGGGTTGCCCTTGTCCCCAAGAAGCCATTCCTGGATCTGAGCAGGTGCAGCGAAGAGCATTGGCACCTGGGACCGGCACAGGATGATTGAGGCATGGCAGCTGCCTGGAAAGCGGGCACACACTTGCATGAAGCGTTTCCTGTGGTCACATACCAGCTGCAGGTCCAGTGAGTAGAAGCCCTTTCTATTCAGGAATGCAGGTGGTTGTCCGACTGGAGCCTTGATGGCCACATGCGTGCAGTCAGTGAACCCTTGTACCTTGTGGGTCTCCCGCGATGGCCCCAAAACCGACGGACCTTTGGGACTGACTCTCAGGGTCTGTCCCAAAGCACACATATCCAGCAGCCCTCCTGTACAAGACATCGGTGAGCTCCCTGATACAGCTGTGCGCTCGTGACTGTGAAATGCCACACAGGTCACCGGTGGATCCCTGGAATGACGCAGAGGCGCAGAAGGTAAGAGCCGCGATGACTTTGAGGGCCACTGGCATAGGGTGTCCAGCAAAACCCATCAGCTGCAGGTCATCATTCAGCAGGGCACAGAGATGAGTCACTGCCCCTCTGGACATCTGCAGTCGCTTCTGACACTGGTGCCTGAACATCTGCAGGTATGTCATGTGGGGCATGCAGATGTGCTGTCTTCTCAGACGTTGAAAGTGCCTTGGTGGATGCTGCTGCTCCCTTCCATGAGCTTCCACGTGGGCCGTGCCTGCCTGTTGCTTCCGCCTCCAGTGGATATGGCTCCTCATGGCACTTGGATTAAGACAGACAGGATGGACCAGCCCCATCTGAACACTGTAGGGGAACTCGGTGTCTTCAGTGGATCAATGGCAAATATCAGGGCTGACAGTGATGTACATTGGTGCTTCAGCTGCGTTCCATCATCACCTATATTGTATAGTATGACATCGCTCATACCAGCTTTGCATGAAAGCGGGGCAGCATCAGCATGGTCATATTACTGACATTGCGAGGATGTATCGGCCACATGACCTTTGACCTCATACCATTTTTGGCCCATACCCCACACTGAAGGGGTCAAGGAATGCTATTGCTCTCCCCTCCCCCAAACAGCATTGGCCGATTGTAGGGTCAGCCCCCTTCACCCCCCCCCCCCGCCAAACATTAGCATACGCAGAGTGACCCCCTTTATGACAGATGGGCATGGGGTCTCTCCCTTATTTCATGCAGAGTTATGTCCTGGTCATCGGAGACCACCACCCACTTTTGCTTGCTCTGAGGACTGATGCTTCGTTGCCACCAGCTTTTAACGGAAGTGAACATGAAGGCACGTGAGTGCCGCACGTCCAAATGAAAATCTGGTGCCTGGATTGCAGTGACCTGCATACTAATGAATGGTAAATATTGGTTTACATATTTTAATGCGAGTCACATCACCAAGTGGCGGGGGTGCGCCAAGGGGCCTCTCTGCCACCGTTGAGATCGGGACAGGGCCTGCTGGCGTCGGGGCCGATGGCGGGGCTCATCCGTTGAGATCCTCGTGGCCTCCCCACCACCGTTCCTGGCATTGGAATCCCTATAAAATCCAGCCCCTTGTGTCTCCTGCCATGGCTTCACTTCCGGCCTGCATAGTTACCTCTGGAGCCACCAATGATCTACCCTTGGACCCCTCCTATTTCTCATCTACAAGCTGCGCCTTGATGACATCATCTGAAAATAACGCCAGGTTGCACAAGTATGACCCCCATATCCACTCCATTATCAAGACTGCCTACTTCCATCTCCACAATATCACCTGTCTCCACCTCTAGCTCATGCCTATCTTCTGTTGAAATCCTCATCCATCCTTCTGTTAACTTCAGACTTGAGTATTTCAATGCTCTCCTGGCTACCTCCCAGCATCCACCCCCCATAATCTTAAGCTCAATCAAAATTCTGCTACCTGCATCCTAATCTGCCACAAGTCCCGTTCTTCCATTACCCCTGTGTTGCTGACCTAGATTGGGACCCAGTCCATCAATAACTCGATTTTAAAATTCTCCTCCTTGTGTTCACATCCCTCCATGGCACCCTCCATGGCTACTCCAGCCCTGCAACCCTCCAAGAACTCTGTGTTCCTCCAGTTCTGGCTGCGTGTTTGTACTCCCTTTGCCCTACCACTGGCAGCCGTTTCTTTAGCTGTCTAGACACAAAGCTTTGGAATTTGCTCCCTAAACCTCTCCACCTCTCTCCTCTTTCAAGACGCTCCTTTCTCCCAATAGCCCTTTAGCTACCTCTCTTTGACCAAGCTTTTGGTCACCTCTACTACTATTATCTGAATCTTTGACATGGTGTCAATTTTTGTCTAATTGTGCCACTGTGAATTGCCTTGGATTATTTTTTTTTACCAAAGGTACTATATATAAATAAAAGCAAAATACTGCGGATGCTGGAAATCTGAAACAAAAACAAGAAATGCTGGATTCACTCAGCAGGTCTGGCAGCATCTGTGGAAAGAGAAGCAGAGTTAACGTTTCGGGTCAGTGACCCTTCTTCCGAAGAAGGGTCACTGACCCGAAACGTTAACTCTGCTTCTCTTTCCACAGATGCTGCCAGACCTGCTGAGTGAATCCAGCATTTCTTGTTTTTGTACTATATATAAATGCAGGTTGTTGTTATGCAGCACACAAATGGTGTGCTCGATGGATGACTCTGGTAAATAAATGGACCTTGTTTATAATGGTACTCAGCTGGGAATGTGCACAGGTGTCATCCGCTATGGCTTTTGACAATAGCCTTAATCTCCCAGGAGCTACCCAGAGACTTGCCTTTCTGGTTGGCATGGTGAAGTTCATAAAAATGAAGGCATTATGCCAGCTCACAAGGAATCAAGCATTCACTTGCATGATGGTCTGCTATTGTTTGCAAATGTGCTTCACGGTGAGCATAGAAGCCTTTCCTGTTGACATTTGGTAGAAGCGCTGAGCTAGAAACATAAATGACCACCAATTTAAGGCAAACTTTGACTCCTCGGACCATAGGAAATATTGTAAAATTGCAGTACCCAATCATATTACTGCCAGTTGTCCATGGGGAAGGAGATGAAATTGCTTGCTCGAGAAGTAGTGACCTTATTAGCCATTGGCCTTATTGAGCTCACTGTTGAGGTGGGCTGTAAATCCATTGGCACTATTTAGCATAACTCAGTGATATTATCTTTTGAAACAGAAGCCTCCACAGGCACTGCTCTTCTGTTAAGTTCAGATGGGAGTGCCTCTATTTGTATTCTCTGATGTGGGGATGTCAATGGGAAGGTTCCATGTTCATTCTGTGCAACCTGGCCTCCTCCTGAAGTCCCCAGCATCACAGATGCCAGTCTTCGTGTATTGCAGCAATGCATCTTGTAGATGGTACACACTGCTGCCACTGTGCGTCGGTGGTGCAGGGAGTGAAAGTTTGTGGATGGGGTGCCAATCAAGCGGGCTGCTTTGTCTTGGATAGTATCGAGCTTCTTGAGTGTTGTTGGAGTTGCACCCATCCAGGCACGTGGAGAGTATTCCATCACACTCCGGACTTGTGCCTTGTCGATGATGGATAGGTTTTGGGGAGTCAGGTGGTGAGTTGCTCGCCAAGGATTCCTAGCCTCTGACCTGCTCCATGTGATATCAAGAAAAGACTGAAGGCACTGGATACTGCAAAGGCTATGGGCCCTGACAACAATCCGGCAATAGTACTGAAGACCTGTGCTCCAGAACTTGCCGCACCCCTAGCCAAGCTGTTTCAGTACAGCAACAAAACTGGCATGTGGAAAATTGCCCAGGTATGTCCTGTAAACAAAATGCAGGACAAGTCCAACATGGCCAATTACTGCCCCATCAGTCTACTCTCAATCATCAGTAAAGTGATGGAAGGTGTTGTCGACAGTGCCATCAAGCGGCACTTGCTTAGCAATAACCTGCTCAGTGACAAGCAGTTTGGGTTCCACCTGGGCCACTCAGCTCATGACCTCATTATAGCCTTGGTTCAAACATGGACAAAACAGCTGAACTCAAGAGGTGAGGTGAGAGTGACTACCTTTAACATCAAGGCAGTACTTGATCGATTATGGCAGCAAGGAGCCCTAGCAAAACTGAAGTCAATGGAAATCAGAGGGAAAACTCTCGGCTGGTTGGAGTCATATCTTGTGCAAAGGAAGATTGTTGTGCCTGCTGGAGGTCAACCATCTCAGCTCCAGGATATCATTACAGGAGTTCCTCAGGGTAGTGTCCGAGGCCCAACCATCTTCAGCTGCTTCAATGATCTTTCTTCAATCATAAGGTAAGAAGTGGGGATGTTCGCTGATGATTGCACAATGTTCAGCACCATTCATGACTCCACATATACTGAAGCAGTCCGTGTAGAAATGCAGCAAGACCGCGACAATACCCAGGCTTGGGCTGTTAAGTGACAAGTAACATTCGTGCCAGGCAATGACCATCTCAAACAAGAGAATCTAACCATCTCCCCTTAACATTCAATGGCATTACGATGACTACATCCCCCACCATCAACATCCTGGGAGTTACCATTGACCAGAAACTGAACTGGAGCAGCCATATAAATACCATGGCTACTAGAGCAGATCAGAGGCTAGGAATCCTTGGCGAACAACTCACAACCTGACTCCCCAAAGTCTGTCCATCATCTACAAGGCACAAATCAGGAATGTGATGGAATACTCTCCACTTGCCTGAATGGGTGCAGCTCCAACAACACTCAAGAAGCTCGACACCATCCAGGACAAAGCAACCCGCTTGATTGGCACCCCATCTACAAAGATTCACTCCTTCCACCACCGACGCACAGTGGCAGCAGTGTGTACCATCTACAAGATTCATTGCAGCAAATCACCAAGGTTCCTTAGACAGCACCTTCCAAATCCGCGACCTCTACCAACTAGAAAGACAAGGGCAGCAAAGGCATAGGAACACCACCACCTGCAAGTTCCCCTCCAAGCCACAGACCATCATAACTTGGAACTATATCGCCGTTCCTTCACTGTCGCTGGGTCAAAATCCTGGAACTCCCTTCCTAACAGCACTGTGGGTGTATTTAACCCATATGGACTGCAGTGGTTCAAGAAGGCAGCTCACCACCACCTTCTCAAGGGCAATTAGGATTCGGCAATAAATTCTGGCCTGGCCAGCGATGCCCACATCCCATGAATAAATAAAAAAAAACCTCATCAGCCTGGCATCCTTCCCTTGCTACTTGAAAGAAGAAAAGGAGCAAAGATAAGGGGAATCCCAATGGGAATGTTATTTTCCCTTGTCTGACTGTGGGCAAGATGGAAGCCCCATCACTAAATTAAACAAAGATAAGTGACAAAGTCATTGGCAACAGCAAATAAAAAGAAACAATAACAACTGAGAGAACAGCTTTTAACCACACCTAGAACTATAGAAATTTACAGTACAGAATGAACTAATCCCACTGTCCTCCTTTCTCCCAATGGCCCTTTACCTACCTCTGCTTCAGGCATTAATCCATTTTTTCCAAAGAGGTGCAATGGTTTCAATTCTTTTTTATTTGTTCATGGAATGTGAGTGTTGCTTGCAAGACCTGCATTTATTCCCCATCCCTAATTACCCGAGAAGGTGATGATGAGCTGACTTCTTGAACCGCTGCAGCTACTGTGCTGTTAGGAAGGGAGTTCCAGAATTTTAGCCGAGCACTGGTGAATGAACGGCAACATAGTTCCAAGTAGGATGGGGAGTGATTTGGAGGGAAACTTGCAGGTGGTGGTGTACCTTTGTGTCTGTTGTCCATGTCCTCCTAGGTGGTAAAGTTCGCGAGTTTGGAAGGTGCTTTAGTTTTAGTTTTAGAGATACTGCACTGAAACAGGCCCTTCGGCCACCGAGTCTGTGCTGACCATCAACCACCCATTTATACTAATCCTACACTAATCCCATATTCCTACCACATCCCCATCTGTCCCTATATTTCCCTACCACCTACCTATACTAGGGGCAATTTATAATGGCCAATTTACCTATCAACCTGCAAGTCTTTGGCATGTGGGAGGAAACCGGAGCACCCGGAGGAAACCCACGCAGACACAGGGAGAACTTGCAAACTCCACACAGGCAGTACCCAGAATTGAACCCTGGTCGCTGGAGCTGTGAGGCTGCGGTGCTAACCACTGCGCCACTGTGCTGTTGAAGGAGCCGTGACAGGTTGCTGCAGTGCATTCTTGTAGATGGTACACACTGCTGCCACTGTGCGGCAATAATGGAGGAAGTGAATGCTTAAGGTGGATTGGGTGGCGATCAAATGGGCTGCTTTGTCCTGGATGGTGTTGAGCTTCTTGAGTGTTATCGTAGCTGCACTCATCCAGGCAAGTGGAGTGTATTCCATCACACTCCTGGAGCTTGATTTTCCCTGCGGGGCCAGGAAATGAGCCGTGAGTTTCACAAAGGCGACCAGTTAATTGATATGGAGACGGGTTTGGCAGCCAATTAATGGCCACAAGGGTGAAAAAGAGGCTGGCCAAATCAAGTGCAGGTCTAATTTAAACTCACCACGACAGCCATTAGATAAGGCTGGAGGCCATGAGGGAGAGGTGGGAGATCCTTTTCCTGGTAGATGGCAGGAGGAGCAGACCACTGCAGACGCTTCTGCTCTCCAAGGCTAGCTCTCATGAAATAATAAACAGAAAGTGCTGGAAATACTCAGCAAGTCTGGCAGCAACTGTGGAGAGAAAAACAAGAGTTAACGTTTTAGGTCGATGATCTTTCATCAGAACCCTCATGATCTCTTCTCACACAGGTGCAGACGTCCACCCCCGGTGACCTTCTCCCTCTCCACCTCTGGCCCAAGATGACCAGCAATGATCCAAAGAAACACCGTCACATCTTACATGCGTATCTGTGGAGATGGTTATTGCCTGGCACTTGTGTGGTGCGAATGTTACTTGCCAGTTATCAGCCCAATGCTGACTGTTGTCCAGGGTCTTCCTGCTTTCATACAGGGGCTGCTTCAGTATCTGAGGAGTTGTGAATAGTGAAATGACCAGCGAACAACTCCAAATGCGGATGGTACTGAACACTGCACCATCAGTGAACATCCCTGCTTCTGACCTGATGATGGAGGGAAAATCATTGATGAAGCAACATAAGATGGTAGGGCCAAGGACACTACCCCGAGGAACTCCTGCAGTGATGTATGAGGGCTGAGATGATTGGCCTCCAACAACCACAGCCATCTTCTTTTGTGCTAGGCATGACTCCAACCCATGGAGAGTTTTTCCTCGATTCCCACTGACTTCAACTTTGTCAGGTCTGCTTGATGCCACACTTGGTCAAATGCTGCTTTGATGTCAAGGGCAGTCACTCTCACCTCACCACTTCAACACAGCTCTTTTTTCTACATTTGGACCTGGTAGAACCCAAAGTGAGCATCAGTGAGCAGGTTAGAAACATAGAAAATAGGAGCAGGAGTAGGACATTCGGCCCTTCGAGCCTGCTCCGCCATTCATTATGATCACGGCTGATCATCCAACTCAGTAACCTGTTCCCGCATTTGCCCCATATCCTTTGATCCCTTTCACCCCAAGAGTTATATCTAACTCCTTCTTGAAAACATACAATGTTTTGGCCTCAACTGCTTTCTGTGGTAGCGTATTCCACAGGCTCACTACTCTCTGGGTGAAGAAATTTCTCCTCATTTCAGTCCTGAAAGGTTTACCCTGTATCCTTAGACTATGACCCCTGGTTCTGGACTCCCCCACCATCAGGAACATCCTTCCTGCATCTACCCTGTCAAGTCCTGTTAGAATTTTATAGGTTTCTATGAGATCCCCCACCTCACTCTTCTGAACTCCAGCGAATATAATCCTAACTGACTCAATCTCTCCTCATATGTCAGTCCCGCCATCCCAGGAATCAGTCTGGTAAACCTTTGCTGCACTCCCTCTATAGCAAGAACATCCTTCCTCAGATAAGGAGACCAAAACTGCACACAATATTCCAGGTGTGACCTCACCAAGGCCCTGTATAACTGCAGCAAGACATCCCCGCTCCTATAGTCGAATCCTCTCGCTATGAGGGCCAACATACCGTTTGCCTTTTTTACCACCTGTTGCACCTGCATGCTCACCTTCAGCGACAGGTGGATGAGAACACCCAGATCTTGTTGCATATTCCCCTCTCTCAGTTTATAGCCGTTCAGATAATCTGCCTTCCTGTTTTTGCTACCAAAGTGGATAACCTCACATTTATCCACATTATACTGCATCTGCCATGCATGTGCCCACTCACTCACCTTGTCCAAATCACCCTAAAGCCTCTCTGCATCCTCCTCACAACTCACTCTCCCACCCAGTTTTGTGTCATCTGCAAATTTGGAGATATTACATTTAGTTCCCTCATCTAAATCATTAATATATATTGTGAATAGCTGGGGTCCGAGCACCGATCCCTGCGGTACCCCACTAGTCACTGCCTGCCATTCGGAAAAAGACCCATTTATTCCTACTCTTTGTTTCCTGTCTGCCAACCAACTTTCTATCCATCGCAATACACTACCCCCAATCCCATGCGCTTTAATTTTACACGCTAATCTCTTATGTGGGACTTTGTCAAAAGCCTTCTGAAAGTCCAAATAAACCACATCCACTGGCTCCCCCTCATCAACTCTACTAGTTACATCCTTGAAGAAATCTAGTAGATTTGTCAAGCATGATTTCCCTTTCGTAAATCCATGCTGACTCTGTCCGATTCTACTACTGTTCTCCAAGTGCTCTGATATAAAATCTTTGATAATGGACTCTAGAATTTTCCCCACAACTGACGTGAGGCTGACTAGTCTATAATTCCCTGTTTTCTCTCAACCTCCCTTTTTAAATAGTGGGGTTACATTAGCTACCCTCCAATCTGTAGGAACTGTTCCAGAGTCTATAGAATCGTGGAAGATGGGCGGCACAGTGGTGCAGTGGTTAGCACCACAGCTTCACAGCTCTAGCGACCCAGGTTCAGTTCTGGGTACTGCCTGTGCAGAGTTTGCAAGTTCTCCCTCTGACTACACGGGTTTCTCCTGGGTGCTCTGGTTTCCTCCCACAGCCAAAGACTTGCAGGTTGATAGGTAAATTGGCCATTGTAAATTGCCCCTAGTGTAGGTAGGTGGTAGGAGAATGGTGGGGATGTGGTAGGGAATATGGGATTAATGTAGGATTCGTAATAAATGGGTGGTTGTTGGTCAGCACAGACTCAGTGGGCCGAAGGGCCTGTTTCAGTGCTGTATCTCGAAACTAAACTAAATGACCACCAATGCATCCACTATTTCTAGGGCCACTTCCTTAAGTACTCTGGGATGTAAATTATCAGGCCCTGGGGATTTATCAGCCTTCAATCCCATCAATTTCCCCAACACCATTTCTCTACTAATACTGATTTCCTTCAGTTCCTCCCTCTCGCTAAACCCTGTGTTTTTCAACATTTCTGGTATGATATTTATGTCCTCCTTTGTGAAGACAGAACCAAAGTATGCATTTAGTTGGTCAGCCATTTCTTTGTTCCCCAAAATAAATTCCCCTGTTTCTGACTGTAAGGGACCTACATTTGTCTTCACCAATCTTTTTTACTTCACTTACCTATAGAAACTTTTACAGTCAGTTTTTATGTTCCCCGCAAGCTTGCTCTCGTACTCTATTTTCCCCTTCTTAATCAATCCCTTGGACCTCCTTTGCTGAATTCTAAGCTGCTCCCAATCCTCAGGTCTGTTGTTTTTTCTGGTGAATTTGTATGCCTCTTCCTTGGATCTAATACTATCTCTAATTTCCCTTGTAAGCCATGGTTTGGCTACCTTTCCCGTTTTACTTTTGCACCAGACAGGAATAAACAATTGTTGCAGTTCATCCATTTGCTCTTTGAATGTTTGCCATTGCTTATCCACCATCATCCCTTTCAGTAACGTTTCCCAATCGGTCATAGCCAACTAGCGCCTCATACCATCGTAGTTTCCTTTATTAAGATTCAGGACCCTTGTCTCAGAATCAGCTACGTCACTCTCCATCTTGATGAAGAATTCTATCATATTATGGTTGCTCATCCCCATGGGGTCTCGCACAACGATATTGTCAATTATTCCTTTCTCATTACACAATACCCAGTCTAGAATGGTCTGTTCTCTAGTTGGTTCCTCAACGTATTGGTCCAGAAAACCATCCCATATACACTCCATGAATTCCTCCTCTACGGTATTGTGACTAATTTGATTTGCCCAATCTATATGCAGATTAAACTCACCCATAATTACAGAGGTTCCTTTATCGCATGCGTCTCTAATTTCCTGTTTAATGCCATTCCAAACATCACCACTACAGTTTGGGGGTCTATATACAACCCCCACTAACGTTTTTTGCCCCTTAGTGTTTCTCAGCTCTACCCGTACAGATTCCACGTTGTCAGAGCTAATATCTTTCCTCACTATTGCGTTAATTTCCTCTTTAACCAGCAATGCAACTCCACTGCCTTTTACTTTTTCTGGGTCCTTCCTAAATACTGAATACCCCTGGATGTTCATTTCCCATCCCTGTTCACCCTGCAGCCATGTCTCCGTAATCCTGACTATATCATACCCGTTTACATCCATTTGCGCGATTAACTTATCCACTTTATTGCGAATGCTCTGTGCGTTAAGGCATAAAGCCTTAAGGCTTGTCTTTTTAACATTACTTGTCCCCTTCCCACTAGTTCTCACTGTGGCCCTGTTTGATTCTGGCCCTTGATTTCTCTGCCTATCACTTTTCTTATTCCCCTTACTGTCTTTTGTTCTTGTAGATCCCCCCAACTCTGACTCCTTGCAAAGGTTCCCATCCCCCTCCCATTTTAGTTAAAACCCTCCTAACCTCTTCTTCTTCTCTTCTTTGGCCTCCTTGTCTCAAGATTCAATGGGTAAGCGCATGGAGGTGGTCAGTGGTTTGCGAAGCAGCGCCTGGAGTGGCTATAAAGGCCAATTTTAGAGTGACAGACTCTTCCACAGGTGCTGCAGATAAAATTGGTTGTCGGGACTGTTGCACAGTTGGATTTCCCCTTGCGCTTCTGTCTTTTTTCCTGCCAACTGCTAAGTCTCTTTGACTCGCCACACTTTAGCCCTGCCTTTATGGCTGCCTGCCAGCTCTGGCGATCACTGGCAACTGACTCCCACGACTTGTGATCAATGTCACAGGACTTCATGTTGGGTTTGCAGACATCTTTAAAGCGGAGACATGGACGGTCGGTGGGTCTGATACCAGTGACGAGCTCGCTTTACAATATGTCCTTGGGGATCCTGCCATCTTCCATGCAGCTCACATGGCCAAGCCATCTCAAGCGCCGCTGGCTCAGTAGGGTGCATATGCTGGGGATGTTGTTCGCCTCGAGGACTTCTGTGTTGGAGATATGGTCCTGCCACCTGATGCCAAGGATTCTCCGGAGGCAGCGAAGATGGAATGAACTGAGACGTCGCTCTTGGCTGACATACGTTGTCCAGGCCTCGCTGCCGTAGAGCAAGGTACTGAGGACACAGGCTTGATACACTCGGACTTTTGTGTTCCGTGTCAGTGCACCATTTTCCCACACTCTCTTGGCTAGTCTGGACATAGCAGTGGAAGCCTTTCCCATGTGCTTGTTGATTTCTGCATCGAGAGACAGGTTACTGGTGATAGTTGAGCCTAGGTAGGTGAACTCTTGAACCACTTCCAGAGCGTGGTCGCCGATATTGATGGATGGAGCATTTCTGATGTCCTGTCCCATGATGTTCGTTTTCTTGAGGCTGATGGATAGGCCAAATTCGTTGCAGGCAGCCGCAATCCTGTCAATGAGTCTCTGCAGCCACTCTTCAGTGTGAGATGTTAATGCAGCATCGTCAGCAAAGAGGAGTTCCCTGATGAGTACTTTCCGAACTTTGGTCTTCGCTCTTAGACGGACAAGGTTGAACAACCTGCCACCTGATCTTGTGTGGAGGAAAATTCCTTCTTCTGAAGACTTGAACGCATGTGAGAGCAGCAGGGAGAAGAAGATCCCAAACAGTGTAGGTGCGAGAACACAGCCCTGTTTCACGCCATTCAGGATAGGAAAGGGGTCTGATGAATCGCCGCTACGCTGAATTGTGCCTTTCATATTGTCATGGAATGAAGTGATGATACTTAGTAGCTTTGGTGGACATCCGATCTTTTCTAGTAGTCTGAAGAGAACACGTCTGCTGACGAGGTCAAAGGCTTTGGTGAGATCAATGAAAGCAATGTAAAGGGGCATCTGTTGTTCGCGGCATTTCTCCTGTAGCTGGCGAAGGGAGAACAGCATGTGGTGGATCTCTCTGCTCGAAAGCCACACTGTGCCTCAGGGTAGACACGCTCAGCCAGCTTCTGGAGCCTGTTTAAAGCGACTCGAGTGAAGACTTTCCCCACTATGCTGAGCAGGGAGATTCCACGGTAGTTGTTGCAGTCACTGCGGTCACCCTTGTTATTATAGAGGGTGATGATATTGGCATCGCGCATGTCCTGTGGTACTGCTCCCTCGTCCCAGCACAGGCAAAGCAGTTCGTAGAGTGCTGAAAGTATAGCAGGCTTGGCACTCTTGATTATTTCAGGGGTAATGCCGTCTTTCCCAGGGGCTTTTCCGCTGGCTAGAGAATCAATGGCATCACTGAGTTCCGATTTTGTTGGCTGTACATCCAGCTCATCGATGACTGGCAGAGACTGGGCTGCATTGAGGGCGGTCTCAGTGACAACATTTTCCCCGGAGTACAGTTCTAGGTAGCGCTCCACCCAGCGGTCCATTTGCTTGCGTTGGTCAGTGATTGTGTCCCCTGATTTAGATTTGAAGGGGGGGGGTGCGATCATCTTGATGGTTGGCCCAAAAGCTCTCTTAATGCCATCATACATTCCTCTGATGTTTCCGGTGTCGGAGGCCAGCTGAATATGACTGCATAGGTGTTGCCAGTAGTCATTTGCGCAGCACCTGGCTGTTCTTTGTGCAGCGCTTCTGGCTGCTTTAAGTGCTACGGATGTTAACTCGCTGAGGGCTTTCTCATAGTTCAGCAGTGCGATGCGCTTAGTGGCTATGACAGGTTCCAGCTCTTCAAAGTGAGATTGAAACCAGTCTGCATTCTGCTTCACACATTTGCCATAGGAAATACTCTAGCAAATACTCCCCCTTGGACATCAGTCCCGGTCTTGCCCAGGTGTAACCCATCCAGTTTGTACTGGTCCCACCTTCCCAGAACGGGTCCCAATATCCCAGGAAGCTAAAACCCTCCCCCTCACACCATCTCTTCAGCCACCTATTCATCCTATATATCCTGCTATTTCTATTCACGCACATGGCACTGGTAGTAATCCTGAGATCACGACCTTTGAGGTCCTACTTTTTAACATACTTCCTAACTCCCTGTATTCTGCTTTTAGGACCTCATCCTTTTTTTTTACCTACGTCGTTTGTATCAATGTATATCACGACTACTGGCTGTTCACCCTCCCCCTTCAGAATGTCCTGTAACCGCTCTGAGCCATCCTTGACCCTAGCACCAGGGAGGCAACATACCATCCTGGAGTCTCGTTTGCGGCCACAGAAACGCCTATCTATTCCCCTTACAATTGAATCCCCTATAATTATTGCATTCCCACACTTTCTACTCCTCCCCTGTGTAGCAGAGCCAACCGTGGTGCAACGAATTGGGCTGTTGCTGCTTTCCCCTGAGAGGCCATTCCCCCCAACAGTGTCCAAAGCAGTATATCTGTTTTGCAGGGGAATAGCCACAGGAGATTCCTGCACTGCCTGCCTAGTCCTCTTGTTCTGCCTGGTGGTCACCCATTCCCCCTGCCTATGGAGTCTGAGCCTGTGGTGTGACCATCTCTCTATATGTGCTATCCACGACACTCTCCGCCTCGTAGGTGCTCCAGTGTCCCCAGCCGCCACTCCAGCTCTGAAAACCAGGCTTCCAGGAGCTGCAGCTGGAGACACTTCCTGCACACATGCTGGTCCCAGGCACTGGAATTGTTCCCGGCTTCCCACATAGAGCACGAGGAGCACACCATGGCTTTGAGCTCTCCTGCCATGACTTAACCCTTTAAATTAAACCTTTTGGAAAATGCTTAATATCAAATAATATCAATTTCTCCAGGGTCCTTCTTCCCTGGTCCTCGTTACTACAGAACTCCCTAAAAAAACACTACTTACTATATATGAAAATAAACTGTAGACCTTTCTTACCTTAGTTACTAAGCCAACTATTTAGAGCGATTCCCTAGCAGCAGTTACTCACCATACAATCACCTTGCAGCTTTCCTGTGATGTCACTGTTGACTTTTTTTTTCAAACTCCAGCGTGCCTGGATTGCTCTCCCGGAAGGTAAGAGACTGGGCTTCAATCCTCTCGTTCGATTTATAGGCTCCGCTCTCGGCGTTCTCCCCACAGGTCTGCTCCGCTCCTGGAAGGTTATTGCTGAGTAAGTGCCGCTTGATAGCACTATCGACAACATTTTCCATCACTTTACTGATGATTAAGAGTGGACTGATAGGGTGGTAATTGGCTGGATTGGATTTGCCTTTTTTGGAGCACACGTGTTCAGTACTACAGTCGGGAAGTTTTTAAGGCCCGTAGCCTTTGCTGTATGTAGCCTTTCAGCCATTCCTTGATATCACGTGAAGTGAATCTTTAGGAAAGAGTGACCACAATATAATAGAATTTTACATTAAGTTGGAAAGTGATGTCGCTCAATGAGAAACTAAAGTCTTAAATCTAAGCCAAGGAAATTATGAAGGTATGGGGGCAAATTGACTATGGTGGATTGGGAAACTAAAAGGTATGACAGTAGACAGGCAATGGCTAACATTTAAATAACTAATACATAGTTTACAACAAAAATACAAAAATACAGCAAGGAAAGTTTTCCAATCGTGCCTAGTGAAAGAAATCAAGGAATGTATTAGATCAAAGGAAGAGGTATATCAAGTGGCCAAAAGAAATGGTAAGCCTGAGGATTGGGAGTATTTGAGAATTTTGCAAAGGAAGACCAAGAAAAAGATTAAGAAAGGGAAAACAGAATGAGAGTAAACTCGCGAGAAACATAAAAATTAACTGTAAAAGCTTCTAAAGATATGTAAAAAGGAAAAGATTAGCAAAAACAAATGTGGGTCCATTACAAGTGGAGTCAGGAGAATTTATAATGGGGAAATGCCAGAGAAACTAAACAAATACTTTGTGTCTGTCTTCACGGAGGAAAATACTAAAAACCTCCCAGAAATACTGGAGTATCAAGGGACTAGTGTAAATGAGGAACTACAAAATATTAATATCAGTAAAAAAAAGTACTAGAGAAATTAATGGGATTTAAAGCAGATAAGTCCCCTGGACCTGATGATCTACATCCCAGAGTGTTGAAAGAGGTGGCTATAGAGATAGTAGATGCATTGGTGGTCATCTTTCAAAATTCTATAGACTCTGGAATGGTTCCTGCAGATTGGAAGGTAGCAACTGTAAGCCCACTATTTAAGAAAGGAGGGAGAGAGAAAACGGGGAACTACAGACCTGTTAGTCTAACATTAGCCATTGAGAAAATGCTAGAATCTATTATAAAGGATGTGATAACAGACCACTTAGAAAATAATGATAGGATTGGGCAGAGTCAACATGGATTTATGAAAGGGAAATCATGCTTCACAAACCTGTTGGAGTTTTCTGAGGATGAAACTAGCAAAATAGATAAGGGGGAACAGATGGATGTGGTATATTTAGACTTTCAGAAAGCTTTTGATAAGGTCTCACACAAGAGGTTAGTAAAGAAAATTAGAGCAAATGGGATTAGGAGGAATTTACTGGCATAGATTGAGAACTGGTTAATGGACAGAATGACAGAGTAGGAATAAACGGGTCATTTTCAGGTTGACAGGCTGTGACTAGTGGGGTACCATAAGGGACCAGTGCTTGGGCCTCAGCTATTCACAATCTATATCAATGATTTGGATGCGGAGATTAAATGTAATATTTCCAAGTTTGCAGATGACACAAAACTAGGTGGAAGTGAGAGTTGTGAGGAGGATGCAAAGACGTTTCAAGGGGATTTGGAGAGGCTAAGCAATTTAGCAAAATTTGGCAGATGCAATACAATGTGCAGAAATGTGAGGTTATCCACTTTGGTAGAAAAAACAGAAATACAGAGTATTTCTTAAATGGCGAGAAGCTGGGAAGTGTTGAACTTCAAAGAGACTTGGGATCCTAGTTTATGAGGCACTGAAAGCCAACATGCAGGTACAGCAAGTAATTAAGAAGGCAAATGTATGTTGGCCTTTATTACAAGAGGATTTGAGTATAGGAGTAAACATGTCTTACCGCAATTATATAGAGCCTTGGTGAGACTGCACCTGGAGTACTGCATACAGTTTAGGTGCAACGAAGGTTCATCAAACTAATTCCTGAGACGGAGGGATTGTCCTATGAGGAAAGATTAAATAGACTGGGCCTTTATTCTCCTGAGTTTAAAAGAATGAGAGGTGATCTCATTCAAACATACAACATTTTTACAGGGCTCGACAGGGTAGATGCAGGAAGGCTGTTTCCCCTGGCTGGATACCATCTCAGAATAAGGGGCAGACCATTTAGGACTGAGGTGAGGAGGAATTTCTTCAATCAGAGGATGGTGCATCTTTGGAATTCTCTGCCCCAGAGGGCTGTGGCGGTTCAGTCGTTGAGCATGTTCAAGACTGAGGTCGATAGATTTCTACATATTAAAAACATCAAGGGATACAGGGATAGTGCAGGAAAATGGTGTTGAAGAAGAAGGTCAGCAATGATCTAGTTGAATGGCGGAGCGGGCTCGAAGGGCTGAATGGCCTTCTCTAGCTCCTATTTCTTATGTTCTTATGAATCAAATTGGCTGAAGACTGACACCTGTGATGCTGAGGACCTCAGGAGGAGGCTGAGATGGTGCTTCTGGCTGAAGCTGGTTGCAAATGCTTCAGCCTTGTCTTTTGCACGCGTGCTGGGTTCCCCCATCATTAAGGATGAAGATGTTTGTGGAGCCACTTCCTCCCATTAACTGTTTAATTGTCCACCACCATTCATGACTGGATGTGGCAGGACTGCAGAGCTTTGATCTGATCCATTGGTTGTGGGATCGCTTAGCTCTGTCTATTACATGCTGGTTTTGCTGTTTAGCATGCATGTAGTCCTGTGTTGTAGCTTTACCAGATTGGCACCTCCATTTTTATATATGCCTGGTGCCGCTCCTGACATGTTCTCTTACGCTCCACGTTGAACCAGTGTTGATCCCCTGTCTTGAGGGTAACAGTAGAACGAGGGATATGGTGGGCCGTGAGCAAGGGCCGGCAACGTGTCCATATACGGACACCAGTGTAGGTGATAAAAAATTTGAGTACCGTGATTGTAATTTCAGGGGTGAGAAATTTCCCATTGGCTTCTTCTTTCGACCAGACTCGTTTAAAAAAAAAATTGCAATTGTTAATTTCACAGCTGAATTGGAATTTCTAAGAGCAGTTCTTTATCTAATGCTCAATAACACTCATTTCCCTATTGACAGCTGACAGGTGCTGAGAGTGGGAACAGTGGTTTCCAAACTTTGTACAGATTTGGGGTTTTCAGGCGCATTCCGATTTTTTCTTTAAAAAGCCTGCCAGAAACCACAAATATGTCCGAAGTTCAGAAACTGCTATTCCTGCTCTCAACAATGGTCAGAGAGGGAGAGAGAAAGAGGGGAGAGTGAGAGAGAGAGAGGGGGAGACAGAGAGAGGGCGAACAGAGAGAGAGAGACAGAGAGATGCAGAGAGAGAGGGCACCGCAGAGAGAGAGAGGGACAGAGAAAGAGAGGGGGGATACACAGAGAGGGGGTATAGGGAGAAAGAAAGAGGGCAAAGAGAGAGGCACAGAGAGGGACAAAGAGAGAGAAGTGGGGCAGAGAGGGAGAGAGAGAGGGGGGCAGAGAGCGAGAGCGGGAGCAGAGAGAGAGAGAGGGAGGGGCAGGGAGAGAGGGGCCAGAGAGAGATAGTGGAGAGAGAGAGAGAGAGGTGGGACAGAGAGAGGGGGGGGTCACAGAGAGAGGGGGACACAGAGAGAGAAGGGAGGACACAGAGAGAGGGCAGCGACAGAGAGAGGGGGGACACACAGAGAGGGGGGATACAGAGAGGGGGACATAGAGAGAGGAGCGGACACAGAGAGTGGGGGGGACACAGGAGGGGACAGAGAGAGGGGGAAACTGAGAAGGTGGACAGAGAGTGAGGGGGGACAGACAGAGAGGGAGGGGGCACGGGGGGGGCACAGAGAGAGGGATGCATACAGAGAGGAAAGGACACAGAGAGAGCGGGGGTGGGGGGAGGGAGAGAGGGGGGGCAGAGAAAGGTGGGACACAGAGAGGGGAAGGACACAGAGAGGTGAGGAGACAGGGAGGTGAGGAGACAGGGAGGTGGGGACACAGAGAGGTGGGGAGACAGGAAGGTGAGGAGACAGGGAGGTGGGGACACAGAGAGGTGGGGACAGAGAGAGGGGGACAGAGAGAGAGTGGACAGAGAGAGAGAGAGAGAGGCGGGACAGACAGAGAGCGAGGGAGGGGGGAGACTGAGGGAGGGACACAGAGAGAGGGATGCACACAGAGAGAAGGAAGGACACAGCGAGAGTGGGGGGGGGGGGGGAGAGGAGGGACACAGAGAGGGGAGGGAAACAGAGAGGTGAGGAGACAGAGAGGTGGGGATACAAATAGGTGGGAACACAGAGAGGTGGGGACACAAAGAGGTGGGGACACGGGGACACAGAGGGGGTGCAGAGAGAGGGTAGACACAGAGAGAGGGTAGACACAGAGAAGGTAGGACACAGAGAGGCGGGCAGAGAGAAAGGGGGGGCACAGAGAGAGGGGGGCACAGAGAGAGGGGGGAAACAGAGAAGGGGGAGCATAGAGACGGGGGAACAGAGAGAGAGAAAGGGGGGATATAGAGAGAGAAAGGGGACAGAGAGTGGGGGACTGAGGGGGGGTGGACAGAGAGGGGGGTGGTCAGAGAAACGGGTGGTCAGAGAGCGTTGGGTGGTCAGAGAGGGGGTTGGACAGAGAGAGGGGGTGGACAGAAAGAGGGGGGAGGATAGAGAGAGGCAGGTGGACAGAGAGAGGGAGTGGACAGAGAGAGAGGTGACAAAGAGAGAGGGGTGACACAGAGAGAGGGGGACACAGAGAGAAGGGGGACAGAGAGAGAGGGGGACAGGGACAGGGGGAACAGAGAGAGGGAGACAGAGAGAGAGACGGGGACAGACAGAGAGAGAGGGAGGGGGAACACAGAGAGGGGGGAACAGAGAGTGTGGGATAGACGCAGAGAGAGGGATGGACACAGAGAGGGTTAGACACAGGGAGAGGGATGGACACAGAGAGAGGGGTGACACAGAGAGAGGGGGAACACAGAAAAGGGGGCACAGTGAGAGGGGGATCACAGAGAGGGGGGAACACAGAGAGGGGGGAAACACAGAGAGCGGGAAATGCTGAGAAGGGGGAAACACACAGAAGGGGAACACAGAGGGGGAATAAAGAGGGGGGACACAGCGGGGGACATGAGAGGGGGGGATACAGGGAGAGAAAGGTGGTCAGAGAGAGAGAAAGGGGGGACAGAGAGCGAGAAGGGGGACACAGAGAGAAAGAAGGGGGCACAGAGGGGGGGGACAGTGAAGGGGTGGACAGAGAGGGGTGTGGACAGAGAGAGAGTGGTGGACAGAGAGAGGGGATGGACAGGGAGAGGGGGGTGGACAGGGAGAGGGGGGTGGACAGAGATGGGGGGGTGGACAGAGGGAGGGGTGGACCGAGAGGGGGTAATGGGGGGGGGGGGAAGGGGGGACAGAGAGAGGGGTTTGGGACAGAGTGGGGGACAGAGAGAGAGGGGACAAGGAGAGAGACAGGGAGGGTCAGAAATGGGGAGACAGAGGGGGGGGAGACACAGAAAGGCGGGGACACAGGGAGAGAAAGGTGGTCAGAGGGAGAGAAACGGGGGACAGAGAGAGAAGGAGGGACAGAGAGGGAGAAGGGGGGACAGAGAAAAAGGGGGGCCCAGAGAGGGGGGGACAGTGAGGAGGGCTGGACAAACAGGGGGGTGGACAGACAGGGGGTGTGGATAGAGAGAGGAGGGTGGATAGAGGGAGGAGGTGGACAGGGAGAGGGGGTGGACAGAGCGGGGGGGGGGTGGACAGAGGGAGGGCAGACCTAGAGAGGGGGCAGAGGTGGGGGGAGATAGGGCGTTGGGCCAGAGAGGGGGGTCAGAGAGAGAGGGGATAGAGAGAGGGAGACAGATAGGGAGGGGGGACACAGAGACAGAAGGGCACAGAGAGAGGGGGGACAGAGACGGGAGGAAATGAGTGAGGGGGGAAAGACAGCGAGGGGGTGGACAGAGAGGGGGGATAGAGAGAGTAGGGACAGAGAGGGGGGGACAAAGAGAGAAGGGGGGACAGAGAGAGGGGGGACAGAGAGGGAGGGGGATAGAGAAAGAGGGGGAACAGAGCGAGAGGGGGGTCAGAGGGTGGGGGACAGAGAGAGGCAGACGGGGGGAAAGAGAGACGGGGGACAGAGAGAGAGGGGGTACAGAGAGAGAGGAGGGTTTGAGGGGGGGAACAGAGAGGGGGGGACAGAGAGAGGCGGATAGAGAGACGGGGCAATGGGGGGGACAAAGAGAGGGGCTACAGAGAGAGGAGGGACAGAAAGAGAGGGAGAGGGGGACAGAGAGAGAGGGAGTGGGAGGGGTGGCAGAGAGAAAGCAGGGGCAGAAAGAGGGAGCAGAGAGAGAACGAGGGGGCAGAGAGAGATAGGGGGACAGGGTGAGAGAGGGTGGGACACAGAGAGAGAAAGGGAGGACAGAGAGAGACAGGTGGGGGACACAGAGAAAGAAGGGGGAACACTGAGAGAAGGGGGGACACAGGGAGTGGGGGGGATACAGTGAAAGGGCGGGGCCACAGAGAGGGCAGGGACACACCGGAGGGGGGGCGGGGGGGACACACACAGAGACAGAGGGTCACACAGAGAGAGGGGGGAACACAGAGAGGGAAGAACAGAGGTGGGGACAGAGAGAGGGGTTCAGAGAGAGAGGGGTTCAGAGAGAGAGAGGGGGACAGAGAGAGAGAGGGGAGCGAGAGAGAGGGGGTAGAGAGAGAGAGAGGAGGACAGACAGAGAGGGAGGGGAACATAGAGAGGGGGGGACACAGAGAGATTGGGACACAGAGAGAGGGAAACACAGAAAAGGGGGAACAGAGAGAGGGGGAACAGAGACAGGAGACACAGAGAGGGGCAACACAGAGAGGGAGGGAACACAGAGAGGTGGGTAACACAGAGAGGGGGTACACAGGGAGAGAAAGAGGGTCAGAGAGAGAGAGAAAGGGGGGGCAGAGAGAGAGAAGGGGGGACAGAGAGAGAAGGGGGGACGGAGAGAGACAGAGAAGGGGGGACAGAGAGGGGGAGGACAGAGAGCAGGGGGACAGAGAGGGAGGACAGAAAGACAGGGAGAAAGAAGGGACAGAGAGAGAGGGGTGGCAGAGAGAAAGCGGGGGCAAAGAGAGAAAAAGGGAGCAGACAGAGAAAGAGGGAGCAGAGAGAGATAGGAGATCAGAGCGAGAGAGGGAGAGAGAGAAAGCAATGCAGAGCAAGATGGTGGGACAGAGAGTGGGGGGGGAGGACAGACAGAGAGAGAAGGGAAACTCAAAGGGGGGTACACAGTGAGAGAAGGGGGAAACAGAGAGATAAGGGGGAACACAGAGAGAGGGGGACATGGAGGGGACAAAGAGAGAGACGGGGACACAGAGATGGGGTGGACACAGAGATGTGGGACATAGGGAGAGGGCGGACAGAGCAAGAGGAGGCAGAGAGTGAGGACAGAAAGAGAGGGGGGGACAGACAGAGAGAGGGGGGGCCAGAGAGGGAGTGGGGACAGAGAGAGCAGGAGGAGGGACACAGAGAGGGGGACAGACAGAGAGAGTGGGAGGGGGGACACAGAAAGGGGGAGGGCATAGAGAGGAGGGGGACACAGAGAGTGCGGTGGATATAAATTGGTTAGCCTTAAGTGCAATCTTACAGATAGTGAATAAGCATTTTGTAACTGAATAATACATGCAGTAACAACTGTTCAACATTTTGCAGAAAAGCTTTTTGCTAATAATTATCTTGTCAGAGCTCAATCGGAATAGACAGTCATAGACTAAGATATAGACATAAGTGAATTTAAGAGAATCACTTTATTCGAGGAACTGAAGGACACTCGTTATTTGTAATTGTGTTTATCTAATTTTGTCACTAGGTTTGGTGAGTAAATGACATTTTGTCCATCAGAGATGCTGTTTTTGCATTTTAGTCATCCAATAAGCTACACCTACCACCCCTTGACATGGTGTAGCTAGCTCTACTCTGTCAACAAAAGTAATTCGCATTGGCATTGCATGCTATTTGCTTTCTAGCTAGCTAATACAGTTGTGCTGCTCTCCATTGTTGTTTGTATGCTTAGCTACTTTATTTATAGGGAGAAATGTGTTTTAAATCGGACTATGTTTTGACGGCATTAGATTGGCTATACACTTTAGATACAGATTAATTGACCCTGTGGTTAATTAATCTGTGGTTGAGTCAATAATATTGTCAAATGTCCGTGATGCAACATGATGGTGCCTATCTCTGGCTATGAGGTTACAGATTGTGGTTGAATACAATTCTGCAGCTGCTGATGGCCCATGGATGCCCAGTTTTGAGCTACTAGATCTATTCTGAATCTCTCCCATTTGGCACAATGTAGGGGATCCTCAGTGTGAAGATGGGACTTCGTCTCCACAAGGATTCTGCTTCAACCACTCCCTGTGGCAAAGCATTTCAAGTTCCAATTAACGTCTTTGAAAAAAACTTCTAACCGTCCTCCTCACACTAGTTTATTGTGCTTGGCATCTTAGTAGAGAATCTATATTGTACATTCACAATGCATTTTTAAAATTTGTTCTTAGGATGCAATTGGTACTGCCAATGTCAAATTTGTTGCCTGGAAAAGGTGCAGGTGGGTTTTTCCTCTGGTAGTCTCGATCATCAGCAAACTAATGGAAGGGGTTGTCGACAGTGCTATCAAGCGGCACTTTCTCAGCAATAACCAGCCCACTGATACTCAATTGGGGTTCTGCCAGGGCCACTGAGCTCCTGACCTCATTACAGCCTTGGTCCAAACATGGATGAAAGAGCTGAACTCCAGAAGTGAGGTGAGAGTGACTGCCCTTGACATCAAGTCTGCATTTGACCGAGTATGGCATCAAGGATATTCATTATAAGCCCACCGACTCCCACAGCTACCTCAACTACACTTCTTCACACCTTGCCTCCTGTAAGGATTCCATTCCATTCTCCCAGTTTCTCGGTCTCTGGCGCATCTGCTCTGATGATTCAACCTTACACGACAGCTTCCTTTTTCCTCAACCAAGGATTCTCCCTCACTATGGTTGACAGGATCCTCGACCATGTCCGGCCCATTTCCCGCACCTCTACCCTCACCCCTTCCCCTCCCTCCCAGAACCACACCAGGGTTCCCCTTGTCCTCACTTTCCATCCCACCAGCCTCCACATCCAAAGGATCATCCTCCACCATTTCCACCATGTCCAGCGTGATGCCACTACCAAACGCATCTTCACCTCCCCTGTCAGCATTCCGAAGGGATCGTTCCCTCCACGACACCCTGGTCCACTTCCTGATTACCCCCAACACCTCGTCCCCTTCTCATGGCACCTTCCCCTGCAATCACAGGAGGTGTAATACCTGCCCTTTTACCTCCTCTCTCCTCACTATCCAAGGCCCCAAACACTCCTTTCAGGTGAAGCAGCGATTTACTTGTACTTCTTTCAATTTAGTATACTGTATTCGCTGCTCACAATGTGGTCTCCTCTACATTGGGCAGACCTAACGCAGATCGGGTGACCGCTTTGCAGAACACTTCCACTCAGTTCGAAAGAATCACTCCAAGCTTCTGGCTGCATGCCATTTCAACACACCCCACTGCTCTCATGCCCACATATCTGTCCTGGGCTTGCTGTAGTGTTCCAGTGAACATCAAAGACAGCTCAAGGAACAGCATCTCATTTACCGATTAGGCACACTACAGCCTGCTGGACTGAACATTGAGTTCAATAATTTCAGAGCATGATGGGCCCCCCCCCTTTTTATTTTTAGTTATTTTTTCTTTTTTATTATTTATTATTTTTTATTTGTTTATTTTAATTTAATTTGTTTCATCATTCATTTTTTTACATGTGCCTACCCACTGTTTATTTTCATGTTTGTGCTTTGGGCCAGGGCTGTTCATTTTTCTGTCAAATAACACCCTCTCTGCACTAACGCTTTGTCTTTCAGCACACCATTAACATACCATTTGCCTTTGCTCCATGACCTTCTGGTCAGTTATTCTCTGTGACCCTCTGTCCGATCAACACCTTGCCTTTTGTTATCTCTTGCCCAATGATTGCACAATGTTCAGCAACATTCGCGACTCCTCAGATACTGAAGCAGCTCGTGTCCAGATGCAGCAAGACCTGGACAACATCCAGGCTTGGGCTGATAAGGGGCAAGTAACAATTGCGCCACACAATTGCCAGGCAATGACCATCTCAAACAAGAGAGAATCTAACCATCTCCCCTTGATGTTCAATGGCATTACCATCGCTGAATCTCCCACTATCAACATCCCGGGGTTACCATTGACCAGCCACATAAATACTGTGGCTACAAGAGCAGGTCAGAGACTGGGAATTCTGCAGTGAGTAACTCACCTGCTGTCTCCCCAATGCCTGTCCACCATCTACAAGGCACAACTCAGGAATGTGATGTAATACTCTCCACTTGTCTGGATGGGTGCAGCTCCAACAACACTCAAGAAGCTCGACATCATCCAAGACAAAACAGCCTGCTTGATTGGCACCCCCATCCACCACCTTCAACATTTCCACCCTTCATCACCGACATACAGTGGCAGCAATGTACCATCTACAAGATGTACTGCAGCAACTCACCTAGGCTCCTTCGACAGCACCTTCCAAACCCGCGACCTCCAGCACCTAGAAGGACAAGGACAGTAGATGCATGCAACACCATCACCTGCAAGTTCCATCCTTACTTGGAACTATATCACCGTTCCTTCACTGTCGCTGGGTCAAAATCCTGGAACTCCCTTTCTAACAGCACTGTGGGTGTACCTACACCCCAACGACTGCAGCAGTTCGAGAAGGCAGCTCACCACCACCCTCTCAAGGGCAATTAGGGATGGGCAATAAATGCTGACCTAGCCAGTGACACCCACATCCCATAAATAACTTTTTTTAAAAGTCCAATGGTAAGGGCCTCAGTCAAGCACAATGCTCTGTGCTGGATAGTGTTGAGTTTTGTGAATGTTGGTGCGGCTGCACTCACCAAGCAAATGGTGAATATTCCATCACATTCTAGACTTAAGCTGTGTAGATGGTGGATAGGCTTTGAGGAGTCAGAACATTATCCACTCATCACAAAATACCCAGCCTCTCCCTTGTTCGTGCCCTGTACAAAGTGGGTGCCCAAAACTGCAGAACTAAACTGTGTCTCTTTTCCCAAAAATCTATTTTTTCCTCAACCACAGAAGGACACTGCTGCTTGGCTGCACTCAGTGCCGCTGGAGGGGACAGAGAGTGAAGAAGGGAGTTTGGTAAGTGAGGGGATTTTAAGGGTTAATCTCTCTAAAGTTTAGTTTTTGTTTTGTTTACATTTTGCAATGAACTGAAATGACTGTTTAAGTTAAGAGACAAGTTAACTTTCTTTGAGTTTTAAACAGGGGTATACAATCTCTCTGAGAGTAGCTGTAGCTAGTTAATTAGGTAGCTAGCTTAAACTGGTTTCTGAGTTCTAGCAAAGCTGACACTTTATTGTTTTCAGAGAGTATAAATTCAGTGGCTACTCAGTGCTGCTTGTCCGCACTGAGTGCTGCTGGAGGGCACAGAGTGTGAAGCCGGGAGTTTGGTAAGTGAGGGAGTTCTGTAAGGAGGGGAACTATAAATTAATTAAGAAATAAATTAAATTAAATTAACACAATAAAGAAGGCAGTACAGGTGATGTGTCGTGGCTGAAGTATGGGAAGCTCCTGGATGCCACGGCAATCCTGGCAACCACATCTGCAGTAAGATCTGCAGCTTGAGGAGCTTCAGCTCAGACTCATTGAGCTGGAGGTCGAGCAGACACTGCGATGCATCAAGGAGGGGGAAAGTTACCTGCACACTTTGTTGCAGAAAGTAGTCACACTATTTAGGATAGGGTCGTCTGTTTTGGTCAGTGGTCAGGGACAGGAGGGTGTGTCTGCGAGTGAGGCAGGTAAAAAGATTGAGAAAGTGGGGGGGGGAGGACCCTCAGCCCTTGCAATTGAGCAATAAGTTCGAGGTTTTCACAGCTTGTGTGTACAAGAGCGAGGGCTGTAGTGTGGATGAGCAGACTGACCATGGCACCATGGTACAGGAAGACAATGAAGTGGGGTGAGCAAAAAGAAATGTAGTGGTAGTAGAGGACAGTATAGTGAGAGGGACTGTCACTATTCTCTGCAACAAAGAGCGAGAGTCCAGAAGGCTGTGTTGCCTGCCCGGTGCCAGGGTTCGGGACATCTGCTCAGAGGTGGAGATGAACTTACAATGGGACGGGAAGGATCCAGTTGTCGTGGTCCATGTAGGTACCAATGACATAGGCAGGACAAGGAAAGAGGTTCTGCACATTCAGTATGAGGAGCTAGGCACCAAATTGAGAAGCAGAACCTCAAAGGTAATAATCCCTGGCTTATTACCTGAGCCACGTACAAATTGGAATAGGGCAAATAAAATTAGAGAAACGAATGGTTGGCTCAAAGACTGGTGTGGTAGAAGTGGATTATGGTTCGTGGGGCACTGGCACCAGTACTGGGAAAAGTGGGCTGTATCGTTGGGACGGTCTACACCGGAACAATGCTGGGACCAATGTTCTAGCGAGCTGCATAACTAGGGAAGTAGAGAGGGTTTTAAACTAAATAGTGGGGGCAAGGGATCAAATTTGGGAAGATGTGATAAATCAGAGAGTAGAGACAAAGCAAGAGAGAAAGGTAATAATAAGGGAAATGATAAACAAACCGTGACAGGAAGGGATAGTGATTACAAATCTAAGCGTAAATCAGCCAACAAGGCTAGAGGTTAGAAAAAAAATTATAAAAGGACAAAACTAAAGGCTCTGTATCTGAATGCACGTAGCATTCAAAACTAAAATGTACGTAGCATTCAAAAGGGGCGGCACAGTGGCGCAGTGGTTAGCACCGCAGCCTCACAGCTCCAGGGACCCGGGTTCGATTCCGGGTACTGCCTGTGTGGAGTTTGCAAGTTCTCCCTGTGTCTGCGTGGGTTTTCTCCGGGTGCTCCGGTTTCCTCCCACAAGCCAAAAGACTTGCAGGTTGATAGGTTAATTGGCCATGATAAATTGTCACTAGTATAGGTAGGTGGTAGGGAAATATAGGGACAGGTGGGGATGTTTGGTTGGAATATGGGATTAGTGTAGGATTAGTATAAATGGGTGGTTGATGTTCGGCACAGACTCGGTGGGCCGAAGGGCCTGTTTCAGTGCTGTATCTCTAATCTAATCTAAAAACAGATGAACTGATAGCACAAATAGAAATAAATAAGTACGATCTGATAGCCATTACAGAGACATGGCTGCAGGATGGCATAGATTGGGACCTGAATATTGAACGGTACATGATATTTGGGAAGGACAGGAAGCTAAAAAAGGTGGAGGGGTGACTCTATTAATTAATGATGGTATTAGCATAATAGAGAGGGATGAACTGAGTTCAGGAAACCAGGATGTAGAAGCGGTTTGGGTCGAGATGAGAAATGATAAAGGCAAGAAGTCACTTGGGAGTGGTGTACAGGCCCCCTAACAGTAACCACATGGTAGGATGGGGTATAAAAGAAGAAATAATGGGTGCTTGTCAGAAAGGTAGTGTGATAATCATGGGGGATTTTAATCTACATATAGATTGGAAAAATCAAAGGGCAAAGGTAGTTTAGACGAGAAGTTCAGAGAATGTTTTTGGGATAGTTTCTTAGAACAGCACATTCTGGAGCCAACCAGAGAGCAGGCTATACTAGACCTGGTACTGTGCGACGAGATAGGAGTAATTAATGACCTCACAGTGAAGGCGTCCCTAGGCAGCAGCAATCATAATATGATTGAATTTTACATTCAGTTTGAGGGAGAGAAAACTAGTATTTTAACTTAAATAAGGGCAATTATGAGGGCATGAAAGCAGAACTAGCAAAAATGAACTTGCAAAGTAGGTTAAGGGATAGGTTAAGGGATAGGTCAACAGAGATGCAGTGGCAGAAATTTAAGGGGATATTTCAGAATACACAGAATAGATACATTCCAACGAGAGAGAAAAATTCCAAGGGGAGGACCTACCATCCATGGTTAACTAAAAGAGTTAAAGATAGTATCAAACTTAAAGAAAAAGCATAATTGTGCAAAGTTGGGTGGCAGGTCAAAAGAATGAACAGAATATGAAAAGCAGCAAAGAATGACTAAAAGATTAATAAGGAGGGAAAAATTAGAATATGAGAGAAAGCTGGCTAGAAATATAAAAACAGATAGTAAGAGTTTCTCTAGATATTTAAAAAAGAAAAGAGTTAACAAAGTGAGCGCTAGTCCGATAGAAAGTGAGTCTGGGGAATTAATAAGGGAAAATAAGGAAATGGCTAATGAATTAAACAGGTATTTTGCATCGGTCTTCACCATAGAGGAAACAAGTAACAACCCAGAAATAGCTGTAAATCAGGAAATGGAAGGGAGTAAGGAACTCAAGAAAATTACAATCACCAGGAAAGTGGTACTGAGCAAATTGTTGGAGCTGGGGGCTGACAAATCCCAGGGTCCTGATGGACTTCATCTGAGGGCCTTGAAAGAAGTGGCTAGTGAGATAGTTGATGCGTTGGTTTTAATTTTCCAAAATTCCCTAGATTCGGGAAGGTTCCATTGGATTGGAAAATAGCCAATGTAACTCTTTTATTCCACAAGGGAGGGAGACAGAAAGCAGGAAACTACAGGCCAGTTAGCTTAACATTTGTCATGGGGAAAATGTTAGAAGCTATTATTAAAGATGTTATAGCAGGGCACTGTCAACATGGCAGAGTCAACATGGTTTTGTGAATGTTTAACCAATTTATTGGAGTTCTTTGAATCGGTAGCATGTGCTGTGGATAAAGGGGAACCGGTGGATGTACTGTACTTAGATTTCCAGAAGGCATTTGATAAGGTGCTACATCAAAGGTTATTGCAGAAAATAAAAGCTCATGCTGTAGGGGGTAACATTTTGGCATGGATAGAAGATTGGCTAGCTAACAGGAAACAGAGAGTAGGCATAAATGGGTAATTTTCTGGTTGGCAAGACGTAACAAGTAGTGTGCCACAAGGATCTGTGCTGGGGCCTCAACTTTTTACAATTTATATAAATGACCTAGATGAAGGGATCAAAGGTATGGTTGCTAAATTTGCTGATAACAGAGAGATAGGTGGAAAAGTAAGTTATGAAGAGGACATAAGGAGGCTACAAAAGGATATAGATAGGTTAAGTTAGTGGGCAAAGATCTGGCAAATGGAGTATAATGTGGGAAAATGTGAAATTGTCCATTTTGGCAGGAAGAATAAAAAAAGATATTATCTAAATGGTGAGAGATTGAAGAGCTCTGAGATGCAGAGGGATCTGGGTGACCTGGTGCAGAAATCGCAAAAGGTGAGTATGTAGGTACAGCAAGTAATTTGGAGAGCTAATAGAATGATATTGTTTATTGCGAGAGGAGTTGAACATAAAAGTAGGGAGGTTATGCTTCAGTTATGCAGGGCATTGGTAATACCACATCTGGAGTACTGTGTACAGTATTGGTCTCCTTATTTAAGGAAGGATGTAAATCTGTTGGAAGCAGTTCAGAGAAAGTTTACTAGACTAAGACCTGGAATGGCAGGTGGGCTTGTGAGAAAAGGTTGGACAGGCTAAGCTTGCATCAGCTAGAGTTTAGAAGAGTAAGAGGTGACTTGATTGAAACATATAAGATTCTGAGGGGTCTTGACAGGGTGGATCTGGTAAGGATGGTTCCTTTTGTGGGAGAATCTGGAACTAGGGGTCACTGTTTAAAAATAAGGGGTAGTCCATTTAAGAACATAAGAACATAAGAAATAGGAGCAGCAGTAAGCCATTCAGCCCCTTAAGCCTGCCCCGCAATTCAATAAGATCATGGCTGATCTGTCCCAGGCCTCAACTCCTCTTTCGGGCATGCTCCACCAAACCCTCGACTCCTCGAGATTTCAAAAATCTATCTACCTCCTCCTTAAATACATTTAGTGCCCTAACCTCCACAACTCTCTGAGGCAGAGCATTCCAGAGATTCACCACCCTCTGAGAAAAGAAATTCCTTCGCATCTCAGTTTTAAACATGTGCCCCCTTATTCTGTAACTATGTCCCTTAGTTCGAGATTCCCCCACTAGTGGAAACATCTTCTCAACGACTACCCTGTCGAGCCCCCTTAAAATCTTATATGTTTCTATAAGATCACCTCTCATTCTTCTAAACTCCAATGAATAAAGGCCGTTTAGCCGTTCTTGATAAGACAACCCCTTCATCCCAGGAATCAGCCTAGTGAACCTTTTCTGAACTGCCTCCAATGCTAGTAAATCCTCCTTTAAATACGGGGACCAAAACTGTATGCAGTACTCCAGGTGTGGCCTCACCAACTCCCTGCACAAGACTTCCCTATTTTTAAACTCTAATCCCCTAGCAATAAAGGCCAAAATTCCATTTGCCTTCCTAAATACTTGCTGCACCTGCAGGCTAACCTTTTGTGTTTCATGCACAAGAACACCCAGATCCCTCTGCACTGCAGTATTTTGTATTCTTTCTCCATCTAAATAATAATCTGCCTTTTTATTCTTCCTACCAAAGTGGATTACCTCACACTTTCCCACATTGAACACCATCTGCCAAGTTTTTGCTCACTCACTTAACCTATCTATATCCCTTTGCAGATTCTTTCTGTCCTCACCACAACATGCCTTCCCACCTATTTTTGTATCATCAGCAAATCTGGATACACTACATTCTGTCCCTTCCTCTAAATCATTAATATAGATAGTAAATAGTTGAGGCCCGAGGACCGATCCTTGTGGCACCCCACTAGTTACGGCTTTCCAACCTGAAAAAGAACCATTGATCCTGACTCTCTGTCTTCTGTGTGTTAGCCAGTCCTCAATCCACGCCAACACATTACCCCAATACCCTGATCTCTTATTTTGTGCAATAACCTTTTATATGGCACCTTATCAAACGCCTTCTGAAAATCCAAATACACTACATCTATTGGTTCCCCTTTATCCACTCTGCTCATTATATCCTCAAAGAACTCCTACAAATTTGTCAAACATGATTTCCCTTACATAAAACCATGTTGACTCTGTTTGATTGCATTATGTTTTTCTAAATGTCCTGCTATTTCTTCCTTAATAATGGACTCTAGCATTTTCCCAATGACTGATGTTAACTGGTCTGTAGTTTCCTGCTTTCTGTCTCCCTCCTTTCTTGAATAGGGGTATCACATTAGTGGTTTTCCAATCCGCTGGTACCCTACCGGAATCCAGTGAGTTTTGGTATATTATGACCAATGCCTCCACTATCTCTGCAGCCACTTCTTTTAAAACCCTTGGATGCAGGCCATCAGGTCCTGGCGACTTATCTGCCTTTAGTCCCATCAGTTTGCCAGCACCTTTTCCCTCGTGATAGAGATTTGTTACAAGTTCCTCCCTCCCATTTACACCTTATTCATCTATTATTGTTGGGATGTTTATCGTGTCCTCCACCGTGAAGACCGATGCAAAATATTGGTTTAAATTATCTGCCATTTAGACAGAGATGAGGAGAAATGTTTTCTCTCAGACGGCTGTGAGAGCCTTTGAATATTTTTAAGGCAGAGGTAGATAGATTCTTGATGAGCAAGGGGGTGAAAGATTATTGGTGGGAATGTGGAGTTGAGGTTACAATCAGATGAGCCAAGATCTTATTGAATGCCGGAGCAGACTCGAGGGGCAAAGTGGCTTACTCCTGTTCCTAATTCGAATGTTCGTATGTTTGTATGTTCATAAGGATACACAATGTGACTTCCCTTCCACCACACCATTCCTACATTCACCATCCTTTAATGTCTCAGACTACAATTGCCAATTGCTGTCAATCTGGGTTCATTTAGATATTTTATACAGTGGTCACACACATTAAGAACTGGACTGAAATTGCTCATGTTGATTTAATTCAAATCAAGACATTTACAACTAGCAGGAAGAAGGGATTTTCATTTCACCAATTTGGGCTACATTCAAACCCAAGTCTTAGATGTGAAACCAGAGTATGCTAATAAAAACAGAATATGCTGGAAATACTCAGCATGTCTAGCAGCATTGTGGAGAGAGAAGCAGAGTTCATGTTTCAGGTCTGTGACCTTTCATCAGTTCAGCAGCTAACTCTGTTTCTCTCTCCACAGATGCTGCCAGACCTACTGATTACTTCCAGCATTTTCTGTTTTTTATTTCAAATTTTCAGCAGCCACAGTATTTTGTTTTTGCCACAGTATGCCAACCTCAATATGTACTCACTACCTAAAACAAATTTAATACAAGTAGTACAGCACCCTTGATGAAAGATCATTGATCTGAAACATTGGGCTGAATTTTATAAGCCCGCCACTGATTGGCAAAATAAATGGCAGCCCACACCAAACAGCTGCTGCAATTCCAAGCGCAGCGGCTCATTTAAATAGCCGGGGCTGGCCGCCCCAATCATGTGGAGCGGGCAGGCTGTCAATCCCTGGCAATGGTGTCAGCTGCCTGTGCATAGGCGCTGACGCATTTTTAAAGGGCTGTTAGCCCTACCAGAAACTTTAAATATTTGAAGGGAAATAGCATTAAAATAAATAAACACATCTCTTTTGCCCCTCCCCCACCCCACAATAACAATTAAATTAATTATTTGTCCTTGCCCCCCAAAACACTTACCTTTACCATCTGACCTTCCCCCCCCCCAAACTGCACAAACTTTCAACTACAACCCTTCCCATCATCCCCTACACCCATGACACTAATTTGACCCCATTTCCCCCCTGCACTGATAAACTTACCTCCCCCCACCCCGCCCCACAAGTGTTCCGTCTCATTTCCCTGGACGAGGATCCGAAGGCACGGTCGTGCCAGCTGCCGGGCTGAAGATCGCAGCAGGACATCAGGAGGCGACGTTAGATTAATTAATTCACTTATTTAAATATTTAAATTGCGGTCCCATCATCAAACGGTGGGGGGGGGCCGCCACGTGGCCTCGCCATTCCCAGCAAAAATATCAGCCGGGCCCTGCCGGCATCGAGGTCCATGGCAGGCCTCATCAGGGGCCATCTTCAGGCACCCCCCTCCCCTGCCATGGATCCCGATGTGAAGGGCTCCTTAAAATCCAGGCCATTAACTCTGCTTCTCTCTCCACAGATGCTGCCAGACCTGCTGAGTTATTTCCAGCATTTTCTGTTTTTATTTTAGATTTCCAGCATCTGCAGAGTTTGCTTTTGTATTAGGGATGGTTTAATATTAGTTTCCCAAAGCCTGAGGTTATTTTGAAAGCACTAAATGCTGTTACAATATTTTCAGGAGGACTAACTTGAACCCAACACTGAAATAGCAGAGATCTGTTTATTAAACCAAGGTTTTTCTGCAATCATAATTTTAACTGATGAACACAATAGGGGTGATTCTGCAATTTTGCACTCACAGTTGGAAGTGGCATGCATAAGGAAAGTGGGTTGGAGAATTGGGACAACTACCTTGTAATTTTAGGAGTGCAGCAGCACAGAATCACCACTAGTAACTCCTAGCCAGTTCTTCAAATGGTGTAACTCCACTTACTATTTAACCATGAAACATTTGCACTACAAAATTTTCAGAAAAAAGTGATATTAAGACGAAACATAAATTTTTGTACTAGTTTGATTTTATTAAAAAAGGAATGTTGTGCTTCCAGTTATTCTTTAATCCAAATATTAAAAATCCTAATTTAGTTTAGCATTTATTTTGCAAAAATACACCTTTTATGAAGATGATAACTTCCCTCCTGGCTTATCGACTTTCCCCAAAACCAAGCATTAACTGACTGCCCAGTTTCTATGAAAAGGATAGAAATTTCCATGGAATGAAAGGATTTATAATATCCTGTACAATCATTTTTCAAGTTATTAAAGAGAAAGGAGTAAACAAAAATAGAACCCTAAAATAGTTGCAGTTACAATATACTTCATATTTAAAACACAGAGCTTCTGTTTCTTCAGCAGGATAATGGTTAATGATGTTTTATTCAGAATTGGAAGAACTCCACTCGCCAACTAGCCTCAAGCAAAGTACTTTCCATTTCTGGCAAGCTAAAAAACAAATCAACCCGACTGCTTACGAGTAACATTGATGTGTTCATTCCTCCATCTTCAATTCTTCATTGCTTCTTTGGTTTCATGTTGCATCAGATCTTTTGTGGCTTTTTGTTACTATTCTTTACCATACTGACTGCTTTGTAACCAAGGCGTATTATTTATCTTAAAATTTGCTTTCTCTGGTTAAATTACAATATGTTCTCGCAATTGAAAATTTAAATGAGTTCAACACTATGCCAAGGTCTGATTTATTTTGTTTAAAAAAATATATTGAAACAGAATTCCAAACTGGTTACATTTCTTCTTAAATTGCTGAATTTGGCCACAATTCTAAATGGTCAGTTCTTGTACATCTATCATAGTCAGATCGAAAACAGACTTATTTTAATCACCTCTGTAATTTTTTTAACAACCTCAGCAGACCCCCTTAAGGGGAAGTTATTTTAACAGCTAACTGGTTTATATTAATGGCATACACAATCTGAATGTACCAAAATGAATCAGCTCAACATGCCCTTATCTAATTTTATTCCAGAAGGAATAACATTCATCTTACTTTTAAGAGTTATGAGTTATTAATCCTTGGAGCACACAGTGTAAAAACTATTATTCCTCCATTTTGTTTTCAAGGATCTTGCTTGAATTTCACTCTAATTTCCTCAAGCAAGGAAATGTACTTGTTCATAAATGTTACAGGTTGCAAGGAGAAATTGTATCTTTTCAATGTGAATAGCTGAATATGTAAGATTGTAATAGATTGTGAAGTATAATTATTCACTCACTGAAAACAGACCCGTTCTTCCAGTAACACTGGCATAATATTTTATCTCACCTGAATTCTATTTTTGAAGTCTGGTTAACACAATAGTGGGCCATTGCTGCTTTTCTTTCAGAATATCAGTATCAGAGCATAGTAATAGTGATAAACACTGGGAGTAACAACCAACAGTACAGGTTGACCTCCACAACACATATCAACAAGAGATAAATCTCTGGTCTTCCCCAGAACCAAAGAACAGATCATCTAGTAAGCTATCTCAACACAAAAGCAAAATACTGCAGGTGCTGGAAATCTGAAACAAAAACAGAAAATGCTGGAAATACTCAGCAGGTCTGGCAGCATCTGTGGACAAGGAAACAGATTTAACATTTCAGGTCTGTGACCTTTCGTCAAAGCTCAGAAAAGTTAGAAATATAATAGGTGATAGTGTAATAATGAGCTAACTGGCTGGAAGACGGGATCTACTTGGATCTTTGATCTGAGAGATGGCCAGCTTAAAAAGGGGCTCAATTTATAGTCCTATAGCAGTTTCCACCCTTTCAAAATAGTCTCCATGTAATCATTGGTCTGTCTGTTTCTAACAGAGCAGGTTTTTTAGAAAATCAATGGTAGTTGTTCTAAAATATATTTTCTTGAATTTGTTTTACTTTATCACTTGGAACATACAATTTAAAAAATACACACAAAATGTTTTATCAAAAAGAAATGGCAATGTTACGAAAAAGTAACATTTTAACACTTCCAAATAATGTTGCTTTGAACAGCTGTTTTAAAAGGACGAAAACTGTCCAATTGATTAATTGATCCTATGGGAATATTTTAGGAGACTAATGACCTAAAATCTCATCAGGAGCCAACAAGTCCTAGCAGCATGGGCTTTTAATCGAGTGCACTCCTGTTATAGAATTAAATTTTCAATTTTTAAACATCCATATTAGGCTGCACACTTACACATGTTTTTGATATTGCAGTATACAGATTTTAAAAAAGAAGTCTCAATATACAATTATAAGACAAGTTAGAATCACTCAAACAGCTCAAATAATTTAGAAGATGGCATTTTCACAGATTGTGGGTAAATTAATACATTGATATTTGTAATAGTGGGAAAGGAGGAACAAGATTACAAAACTATACATTTGAAAAAACACATCATTAAAAATAGTAAAAGTATTTTGAACACATTTAAAAATTGCATGCAAAAAAGGATATATACTGAATCAGCATGGCATGTGGTCTTAACATAGATAATTTATAACATATGATGACTCTTGTTGAGAAAAGCTGTTGCGCTGCTTTACGCATCTCTTTACCATCAATGAGAAAGACAATGACAGAAGTCAGAGAGAAGGTGTGTAACCATCTTTTCAAATTGATGATAAATAGCACCAAAAAGGAAACATAAAAACAAGTTAAAATTTCAGACAATATTAAAACTTTCAAAAGGGGGTAAACACTAAAGAAGTGAATGGAATAGCCAAAATCACTAAAAGTAAGAGATTAAATGAACACTCCAACCAAATGTCCAATGAAGGCATTATCATTTTTTAAAATTGGCTTTTTATAGTCTAATTCAGCCCAAACCATTTGACCTAATATTTTGCCTCTCCAAATTTTCAGCACCTTTTAATTAGTTAGGTGGAAATTTTATAGAGGCGAGGCTTTAAAATAAAAGCTAGCATCACTTCGCTTACAAATTCTCCAAGTACATGAAAAGAGAAAATTCTGGTACACGTAGCTCAAATGCAACCCAGTTAATTATTTACAATGACACACCACTGATGAGTCAGAAACATCAGTCTTCAGATAGGAAAGTTTAGAATTTGCTTGAAAGCAAAATGTATCATTCTATCAACAAAGGAAACCATTTTGCTTTACCAAAAGGATTAAGTTTCAACATTGCATTAATATATGCAGTAGAGATGAAACTTAAATTTATGCCTCTCCTCCAAAGTTTATCCTCCTTTTTAAAATTCACTTCACCTTTCCTTTCCTACACCTTGCTTGTGGAATTCGCTACCACAGAAAGCAGTTGAGGCCAAAACATTGTATGTTTTCAAGAAGGAGTTAGATATAGCTCTTGGGTCTAAATGGATCAAAGGGTATGGGGCGAAAGCGAGAACAGGTTACTGAGTTGGATGATCAGCCATGATCATAATGAATGGCAGAGCAGGCTTGAAGGACCGAATGGCCTACTCCTGTTCCTATTTTCTATGTTTCTACTATTTTTAATATAATTAGCTTTTCTAAGAATGTGCGGCAAAAAAGAAAAATTGGAGATATAGTTAATCCTTCAGAAGACCAAAGGAAACTACAAAGTGATATTGATAAGAATGAGGGAATAGGTTAAAAAATGGCATATGGAATTTAATGTCTTGGGAACACAAGTTCACACAACATTACAGGAAACACCTCAAGTTGATAAAGATGTAAAATCTACATTTTAATAATAGAAGTCTAGGTTTTAATGCAAGATGTACAGAATATAAAAGTCAAGCGATAATGATAAGTCTATATAAAACTTCAAGACCTTAGTTACAGTTCGGTGTTCAGTATCTGGCTTCACACTACAAGGCTCTTAAAGCATTAAAAAGGGTAGAACGCAAACTCACTAGGATGTTGCTTGGTATGAAGAAATACAAATAAAAATTGTTACGACCAAGGTGGGAGGAGTGCACCGTTAATTCAGTCCCACTTCTCCACAGGTTACAACATGCCAATAAATTTTCCCACTTACCAAAACAGTCAATTAGATACTCTATTTGTCCCCAGAATAAAGCACACTAACCAGGTTTCTTTAATAAACAACAAAATTAGCCGTTTATTATAAAACCAAGTCAGCCAATCATGAAGTAAATATATACGATTGAAATATTAAAGCCCTGTATTTTTTATCCTCACCCTCATGCACACGCACATACATCCAAAAAGCAGTTAACCAGGAAAAAAAAGGGATTTTTGTTTACAGCTGTTACAAAGAAATAGAAGGAATAAAAATAAATAACTTAGACTGCAAAGAAATGGAAGGCAGTTGTTTGTTTTGGTGAGGTATCCCAAAGTCGAATAGTTAGCTGCCACTAGGAATCTTTCCAGGCAAGGTTGATAAACAGTCTGTTTGGGTAGGCGGTCAAAGAAATTCAACGACACAAGGCTTCACATAGGTCTTCCATCAGGTGTGTAACAACACATTTGATGCACAGTTCTTTTGAAGATGCAAGGTTTCTACAAACATTCAGGAATTCTTCACAATACAGGAGGCAAGAGTACAACTTCATACAGGCTTTTTCTTTTCAAGAGCAGGGATTCTTCAAGGAGACAATGATCTGGATTTTCTTCTCATCTCAGACTGCCTCTTTTACCCAGTTGGCTTTTAACAGTTCAAAATGAAACTAAACTTTTTTCCAGGCAAGTCCCATGATAATCATAAATTCTGTCTTGTCACAAGTAAAAAATAGCTCTTAGGTCAAACCCCCTGCTAATGTTTACTTGAAATCACAAGCTTTCCAATAAAAACTTGTTTACTGGTCAACCTTTTGTTGAACGTCCTTTTAAAAAAACACCCAAAGTTCAGCCTTTTCAGTTTTAAAATATGTATTCCAAGTTTTAACAAAAAATATGGCAACTCTCGTAACAAAAAAAGACTTAAAATGGGCATGTTTTGTTAGAACAGTACAAATTTACAGAGCAATATAACAGAAATGTTTAAAACTCTAAAAGAATGATAAGATAGGGTAGATAGAGGCAGACTGTTTCCAGTAGTCGAGTGCTCAAGAACGAGGGCCACAGATACAAGATTAAAGAGATGTATATCAGAGTGCAGGAGAAACTTCTTCACAGAAAGAATTGTAAAGCTGAGGAATTTATTTCCAGAATGAGTGGTTGTTTATGCTCTAACTTCTAGGTACTTTGCCAATCTGCATTTCATCAATAAGTGAAAGGCAATTCAGTGAGGGAAGATTTCCTTTGTGCTTTAATGTAAAAATAAAATTCATTCTTTATCAGTGTTACATCGAATTACATAGCATTTACAGCACATTTTGAATAACTTGAAGATAGACAAGTCTCCCGGGCCTGACGGGGTATATCCAAGGATGTTATGGGAAGCAAGGGATGAAATTGCAGAGCCGCTGGCAATGATCTTTTCATCTTCTCTGTTGACGGGGGTGGTACCAGGTGATTGGAGGGTGGCAAATGTTGTGCCCCTGTTCAAGAAAGGGAATAGGAACAACCCTGGGAATTACAGGCCAGTTAGTCTTACTTCGGTGGTAGGCAAGTTGATGGAAAAGGTGCTGAGGGATAGGATTTCTGAGCATCTGGAAAGACACTGCTTGATTCGGGACAGTCAGCACGGTTTTGTGAGGGGTAGGTCTTGCCTCACAAGCCTGATTGAATTCTTTGAGCAGGTGACCAAGCAAGTGGATGAGGGTAAACCAGTGGATGTGGTGTACATGGATTTTAGTAAGGCATTTGATAAGGTCCCCCATGGTAGACTTATGGAGAAAGTCAGGAGGCATGGGATAGTGGGGAATGTGGCCAGTTGGATTAAGAATTGGCTAACTGATAGAAGGCAGAGAGTGGTCTTAGATGGTAAATACTCAGCCTGGAGCCCAGTTACCAGTGGCGTGCCACAGGGATCAGTTCTGGGTCCTCTCCTGTTTGTGATTTTTATTAACGACTTGGATGAGGAAGTCGAAGGGTGGGTCAGTAAATTTGCAGATGATACAAAGGTTGGTGGAGTTGTGGATACCGAGGAGGGCTATTGTCGTCTGCAAAGGGACTTGGATAGGTTGCAGTGCTGGGCTGAAAAGTGGCAGATGGAGTTTAACCCTGAAAAGTGTGAGGTCGTCCATTTTGGAAGGACAAACACGAATGCAAAATACTGGGTTAACGGTAGGGTTCTTGGGCATGTGGAGGAGCAGAGAGACCTTGGGGTCTATGTGCACAGATCGTTGAAAGTTGCAACTCAAGTGGATAGGGCTGTGAAGAAGGCATATGGGGTGTTAGCGTTCATTAGCAGAGGGATTGAATTTAAGAGCCGTGAGGTGATGATGCAGCTGTACAGGACCTTGGTAAGGCCTCATTTGGAGTACTGTGTGCAGTTCTGGTCGCCTCATTTTAGGAAGGATGTGGAAGCCTTGGAGAGGGTGCAGAGGAGATTTACCAGGATGTTGCCTGGAATGGAGAATAAGTCTTACGAGGAAAGGCTGAACATTCTAGGCCTCTTCTCATTAGAACGGAGAAGGATGAGGGGTGACATGATAGAGGTTTATAAGATGATCAGGGGAATAGATAGGGTAGACAGTCAGAAACTTTTTCCCCGGGTGGAGCAAAGCGTTACAAGGGGTCATAAATTTAAGGTGAAGGGTGGGAGATATAAGGGGGATGTCAGGGGAAGGTTCTTTACCCAGAGAGTGGTCGGGGCATGGAATGCCTTGCCTGGGGAAGTTGTTGAGTCAGAAACTTTAGGGACTTTCAAACGGCTTTTAGATAGGTATATGGATAAAGGAGAATGATGGGGTATAGATTAAATTGTCCTTGACAGAGGACAAAGGATCGGCACAACATCGTGGGCCGAAGGGCCTGTTCTGTGCTGTATTTTCTATGTTCTTTTTCTATGTTCATTCAGCCACAAACAGAAACAGGCTATTATGCACAATTGGTGTATACCTGTTTATGCTCCACATAAGCCTCCTCCCACCCTACTTCATCCAATCCAATCCTTCTATTCCTTTCTCCCTCATGTACTTAGCTGGTCTTGAACACATAGGCCCAAATTTTGCAATCAGTGACAAACAAATGCACTTGCTGTCCATTATGCTTAAACTTGCCCATAGAATTTCCGTGGACTTTTACACTGCGAATAGTGGTTCTCAGACAGTCAAATCAATGTGGTGCCCTCTACAAGTGGCCTAGGACCTGTGAGAACAGGGCAAGCAATCGCGTGTGTCTTTAACCAATCAGATTGAAGAATCTTTAGTGAGGCATGCAGAGTCAAGATCAGGAAGTGTAAGCTAGAATATTTAATTAATTAAAGTGAAATAAAGAGAGGGAAAGCAAGATGAGATTGAGAGAGGAAAGACGAGGCAGAAAACATTTTTAAAAATTAACAACAATAATTAAAATCTGAAGGAATAAGACCACACTTGTAAACGTTCATTTTTAGTGTCAGAGAGATTGTTTGGTAGTAATTAAGACGTATCCCACCATTAAAAATTCATTTACATTTGAATGGACAAGCCCTAATAATTTCTTATGCACTTAGTGGTTATCCAGTGGGTAACTACTATAACATCACAACCTTCATGTGTTTGAATGTCATGTCTCTCAGTGAGGTACTGGTGCAGTGAAGCTGACAGTGGGATAGGGCAAATGGACAGCAAGTTCAAGATTTCTACATATAACTGCACACATGCAGGCACTGGAATTGGATGATCGATTTACTCCTTAATAATGGTGAGCGCTGATAGCTTCGCTGTCATTCTTACTGTTAGAATCACTACTGACCAACCTTGCTGAGTCCTGAAGGACATATCTGCCAGATTGCGCCTGCAACAGGTGGTGAGAGAACCAAGAAGAAAAAATCTACTTGACCTCATCCTCACCGACCTACCTATTGCAGATGCATCTGTCCATGACAGTATTGGTAGGAGTGTGGAGACGAAGTCCCAACTTCATATTGAGGATACCCACCATCGTGTTGTATGGTACTGTCACCATGCTAAATGGGACAGGTTCAGAACAGATCGAGCAGCTCAAAACTAGGCATCCATGAAGTGCTGTGGGCCATCAGAAGCAGAATTGTTTTAACCATAATTTGTAACCTCATGGCCCAGCATGCCCCTCACTCTACTATTACTATCAAGCCAGGGCACGTAAGAACATAAGAAATAGGAGCAGGAGTAGGCCAATCGGCCCCTCAAACCTGCTCCACCAATCAATAAGATCATGGCTGATCTGATTGTGGCCTCAACTCCAAATTACTGTCTGCCCCCTAACCCTCGACTCCGTTATAGATCAATAATATGTCTAACTCAGCCTTGAATATATTTAACAACCCTGCCTCTACTGTTCTGTGGGGTAGAGAATTCCAAAGATTAATAATCATCTGAGAGAAGAAATTCCTTCTCATTTCCATGTTAAATGGGAGACACCTTATTCTGAAACTGTGCCCCCTAGTTCAAGCTTCCCCAACATGAAGAAACACCATCTCAGCATCTATCCTGTCAAGACCCTTCAGAATCTTCGATGTTTCAATAAGATCACCTCTCATTCTTCTAAACTTCAATGAGTATTGGCCTAACCTGCTCAATCTTTCCTGATAAAGCAACCCCTTCATCCCAGGAATCAACCTAGTGAACCTTCTATGAACTGCCTCCAATGCAAGTATATCCCTCCTTAAATAAGGAGACCAAAACTGTACACAGTACTGTAGGTGTGGTCTCACCAAAGCCCTGTACAGTTGTAGCATGACTCCCATAGTTTTATACTCCATCCCCCTGGGCAATAAATGACAACATTCCATTTGCCTTCCTAATTACTTGCTGTACCCGCATGCTAACCTTTTGTGATTCATAAAGGAGAACACCCAGATCCCTTCTTATTTAGAGATACAGCACCGAAACCGGCCCTTCGGCCCACCGAGTCAGTGCCGACCAACAACCACCCATTTATACTAACCCTACAGTAATCCCATATTCCCTACCACCTACCTACACTAGGGACAATTTACAATGGCCAATTTACCTATCACCTGCAAGTCTTTTTGGCTGTGGGAGGAAACCGGAGCACCCGGCGAAAACCCACACGGTCACAGGGAGAACTTGCAAACTCCGCACAGGCAGTACCCAGAATTGAACCCAAGTTCCTGAAGCTATGAGGCTGCGGTGCTAACCACTGCGCCACCCGTGTTTTATTCATTCTGGGATGTGGGCGTTGCTGGCTAGGCCAGCTTTTGTTGCCCACCCTTAATTGCTCTTGAGAAGGTGGTGGTGAGCTGCCTTCTTGAACCACTGCAGTCCTTGGGGTGTAGGTACACAACAGTGCTGTTAGGAAGGGAGTTCCAGGATTTTGACCCAGCGACAGTGAAGGAACGGCGATATAATTCCATGTCAGAATAGTGTGTGGCTTGGAGGGGAAATTGCAGGCAGTGGTGTTCCTATGCATCTGCTGCCCTTGTTCTTCTAGGTGGTAGAGGTCACGGGCTTGGAAGGTCATGTCGAAGGAGCCTTGGTGATTTGCTGCAGTATATCTTGTAGATGGTACACACTGCTGCCACTGTGCATCAGTGGTGGAGGGAGTGAATGCTGAGGATGGTGGATGGGGTGCCAATCAAGCGGGCTGCTTTGTCCTGGATGGTGTCGAGCATCTTGAATGTTGTTGGAGCTGCACTCATCCAGGCAAGTGGACGGTATTCCATCACACTCCTGACGTGCCTTGTTGATGGTGGATAGGCATTGGAGAGACAGCAGGTGAGTTATTTGCTGCAGAATTCCCAGCCTCTGGCCTGTTCTTGCAGCCACAGCATTTATGTGGCTGGTCCAGTTCAGTTTCTGGTCAATGGTAACACCCAGGATGTTGATGGTGGAGGATTCAGCGATGGTAATGCCATTGAACATCAAGGGGTGATTGTTAGATTCTCTCTTGTTTGAGATGGTCATTGCCTGGCACTTGTGCGGCATGAATGTTTTTTGCCACCTCTCTTCCGAAGCCTGGATGTTGTCCAGGTCTTGCTGCATAAGGACATGGGTTGCTTCGGTATCTGAGGAGTCATAAATGGTGCCAAACATTGTACAGTCATCATCGAACATCCCCTTATGATAGAGGGAAGGTCATTGATGAAGCAGCTGAAGATGGTTGGGGCTAGGACACTACCCTGAGAAACTCCTTGGTACCACAGCATTCTGTAGTCTCTCTCTATTTAAATAATATTGTGTTTTTCTATTCTTCCTACCAAAGTGGATAACCTCATCTTTTCCCACATTATACTCCATCTGCCAAATTTTGCCCACTCACGTAACCTATCTATATCCCTTTGCAACTCTCTGTGTCCTCCTCACAACTTGCTTTCCTACCTAGCTTTGTATAGTCAGCAAATTTGACGACAATACACTCTGTCCATTCGCCCAAGTCATTAACATAGATTGTAAATAGTTGAGGCCGCAGAACTGATCCCTGTGGCATCCCACTAGTTACTGTTTGCCAATCCTGGTTCAATGAGAAGTGTAGGAGAGCATGCTAGCATCAGCACCAGGCAAACTTCGTGTTGATGTTAACGTGGTGAAGTTACAACACAGACTACATGCATGCTAAGCAGCGGACGCAGTATGCTATAGACAGAATTAAGTTATTCCACAATCAACAGATCAGATCAAAGCTCTGGAGGAAGCTGCTGCAGAAGTTCCTTAGAGTAGTGTCCTCGGCCCAAACATTTTCAGTTACTTCATCAATGACCTTCCCTCCATCTTAAGGTCAGAAGTGGGGATGTTCACTGATGATTGCACAGTGTTCAGTACCATTCGCAACTCCTCAGATACTGAAACAGTCCATGCCTACATGCAGCAAGTCCTGGACCACATTCAGGCTTGGGCTGATAAGTGGCAAGTAACAGACGTGCCACACAAGTACGAGGCAATGGCCATCTCCATCAAGAATCTCATCGCTGAATCCCACTCCATCAACATCCTGGGGGTTATCATTGACCAGAAACTTAATTGAACCCGCCATATAAATACTATGGCTACAAGGGAAGCAGACACATGGGAAGACCACCACTTACAAGTACTTCTCGAAGTCACACACCATCCAGACTTGGAACTATATCGCCATTCCTTCACTGTGGTTGGGCCAAAATCCTGGAAATCCCTCCCTAACAGTACTGTGGGTGTACCTAAACCACATGGACTGCAACGGTTCAATATGGCAGCTCACCACCACCTTCTCAAGGGCAATTAAGCATGAGCAATAAATGCTAAGCTTGCCAGCGATGGCCAGGTCCCATTAACAAACACAAATAAAAACTAGGCCATGCAGGTTCACTGATCGATAGATGAGAGATGAATTTAATATCATTCATAATTGTGATTAATGCTAATATGTTTTAAAACATTGACAATTTCTTTAAATTGTAATGAAAATTGTACACACACTAGGCTGATATTTCGGGCCCCCCCAAAAGTTGGGAACTGAGGTAGGGGGGCCCCAAAGATACCAACGCTGAGCGGCATGTCAATGTCAAGGCACTGATCCCGTTCTCCTCCCCACTGAGGGAAGTTAAACTAGTTAAAAATCTCATTGAGCTTGTTGAAGGGTGAGGGTGGCATATTTAAAGAGAAAATGGTTTTAGAAATTCTCAGTTTCTGAGCAGCTGAGGGGAGGCGGGTATAAAGTGGGAGGCCAGTCAGAGCTGCCCCATGGCATCATTGCAGCCCCATTAGAGGGCCAGTGGGGCAAAGGGGGACTCGGCACTTGGTAAGTAGGTGACCATGGTGCTGTGCAGGTGGCAGGGAGAATGGGCACTCAGCCTCCTGACATCGTGGGGACTGAAAAGCAGGGGGTAAGGCTGTCAATCACAATAGAACAGACAACTGCTGTAAAGGAAGATGCAGCTGGCATTGGGGGCACGACTGTCAGGTTTTGGGCCCAGTGGTGATAAGGGAATACTCTCCACGGGAAGGGTTGAACCCCAGGTATCGGGAGAGGAAAGAGAGGCAGGAAGGCAGCCGAGGCCATACCCTCAACCCAGAATCTACTGACAAAGTTACCTGGAAACGACTGACAGCCAGTGCCACAGAAGACTGCAACTCTCCAAGAAGATGGTCACTGCTGTCTGTGTCATTGCCACCAAAGACCTTTCACCTCACAGCACTGGCCGCCATGCCCTGCCCTGCCAGTAGCTGTCAAAGTTAATGTAGCCTTGACCAACTTCGCTTCTGCCTCCTTCCATGGACCAGCTGTGAACTTTGGTGGCATCTTGTAAATGGCTACACACCATTGCATCTCGCTGGTCAATGATGCCCTCTTTGTCAGAGCAGTACAGCACATTCACTGGATGGCAGACAAGCCCTCGCAAGGATAAAGGGCATTGTGTTTTTCCTCCATCGTGGGATTCCCCCAGGTGCAGGGCATCATCAATTGCACCCATGTGGCCATCAAGGCACCCAGTGACCGGACAGTGAGATGCATCAACGGAAAGGTCTTTCGCTGCTTCAACGTTCAACATATCTGCGACCAGAACAAGAGCGAATTTGCACTCACTTTCCTGGCAGCTGCCATAACTCCTTCATTCTCCGCCAGTCCAGGCTGCCTCAGATCTTCACTCCAATGCCCAAAGTGCATGGATGGATCCTAGGGGACAAGGGGAAACCCCTTGAAGAGATGGCTACTGACCCCTCCACGGAAGCCCCAGACAGAAGCACAGAGGCGATACAATAAATGCCAACTCAACAATACAACGAATGAGCAGGCCATTGGGCTTCTGAAGATGCAACTCCTGGACCAGCTGGGTGGTGCCCTCCAGTACCCTCCTGCAAGGGTCTTGGTCATTGTGGTGGACTGCAGCCCTCTCCATAACATGGCCCTCCAGAGAGATGTGGACCTTGAAGACAGTGAGGCCCTGAAAGGAGACAGCTCATCAGGAGGAGAAGCAGGAGGAGGAGGCAGGCAAGGAAGAGGAAGATGAGGCGGAGGGAGATGACACTGAACAGAGAGATGCCCTTAATGCACGACAAGCTAGCCTCCTCCTGCCACTTTCTGGGAAGAGGACCTCCCTCCTTTCCCTCACGGCCTCCAGCATTAGATCCAGGTCTGCATCGATGAAGCGAGGGACTACCCAACCCCTTGTCCCAGGCCTCCAGCTCCGTTGTAACATCTCACTTCTCTCTGGTGCAGTGGAAAGCTTTGGCACAAACTGCAGATCTCTCTCTCTCAGGACAACCAGCAGCCTCAGTGATGGCTGCTGTGGGGTATCTAAATGAGTCCCATGCTTCATCTGACCACCTCCATTCCCACCCCACTGGCTCTAAGTGGACAGGAAACCTGTTTCAATATCAACTAAGAGCTCACCCACATGAAAATCTGAACTTTAATCAGCTTCCCATTGGAGGTGGGTTTCTGGCATAACAACAGACCCAGCTCCTGTTTTCTGCCTCCGTGGTGAAATTTCAGCCCACTATTCTAATAGTTTTACTCACTGGTCTATTATTTTAAAGATTATGTTGGATTAATTCTAATGAATACTGTCTCTCCTAAGTTCTGTTGATATTTTCTTTGTTTTCAGTATTTAAACAATTTTACCATCTTATACATTCATCCATTTTTTGGTTTTCTCATTAATTCTGTGTTGTCTTAGTTTTTCATAAACCCATAGATGTTAATATTGAATTTAGACGTCCAACAAATCCTACATGCCAGTATTATAACTTACAAAGCACAGAAACTGGCACAGCCACATTTAGAAATTGGTAGAGGGACGGTTTCCTCTGTGCATTAATTGTAACATAGGTACAAGTAGATGTTGTGGAGAATGAGTAGATGTGATTGAACAAGTTCTGAAAGAATCTCAAGCTTGGCAAGTTACAATACAATTCAATTTCATTTTCTTTGCTGTAGGTTTAACAAAAGTAATAATTTAACTGGTCGTCTAAGATCAGTGTGGGGAAGTGTATAACCAAAAGTGTATAACCAAAAGTGTATAACCAATCTTGGCATTATTGTTTCTTGCTGTGTATAACTTTTAGCAAACTTCTGAATAAATTCTATTTCACTAAATTACACTTTTTTTGGTTAGCAGCTAGGATACCTGACACTACTAATTTAATAATTTCATGCATTCTTCTCTTCTGTATCTGCACATACTATGACAGTCAGTAACCTGTCTCTAAATGCAGAAATCAACAAGCGCATGGGAAAGGCTTCCACTGCTATATCCAGACTGGCCAAGAGAGTGTGGGAAAATGGCGCACTGACACGGAACACAAAAGTCCGAGTGTATCAGGCCTGTGTCCTCAGTACCTTGCTCTATGGCAGCGAGGCCTGGACAACGTATGCCAGCCAAGAGTGACGTCTCAATTCATTCCATCTTCGCTGCCTCCGGAGAATACTTGGCATCAGGTGGCAGGACCGTATCTCCAACACAGAAGTCCTCGAGGCGGCCAACATCCCCAGCTTGTACACACTACTGAGTCAGCGGCGCTTGAGATGGCTTGGCCATGTGAGCCGCATGGAAGATGGCAGGGTCGCCAAAGACACATTGTACAGCGAGCTCGCCACTGGTATCAGACCCACCGGCCGTCCACGTCTCCGCTTTAAAGACGTCTGCAAACGTGACATGAAATCCTGTGACATTGATCACAAGTCGTGGGAGTCAGTTGCCAGCGTTCGCCAGAGCTGGCGGGCAGCCATAAAGACAGGGCTAAAATGTGGCGAGTCAAAGAGACTTAGTAGTTGGCAGGAAACAAGACAGAGGCGCAAGGGGAGAGCCAACTGTGCAACAGCCCCGACAAACAAATTTCTCTGCAGCACCTGTGGAAGAGCCTATCACTCTAGAATTGGCCTTTATAGCCACTCCAGGCGCTGCTTCACAAACCACTGACCACCTCCAGGCGCGTATCCATTGTCTCTCGAGATAAGGAGGTCCAAAAGAACATAAAAGTGTCCAAATTGCTGGCTTACTGCTCTGCCATCGAAAGTACAGTCAGACGGAACTTCTGTCCACTGCTTGGAAAAGTTCATCCTAAATCCTGGGAATGGGGTCTTTTTAAAATTTGAGGCAGTGTCCTCTACCTGTAGAGACAACTGCTCTGACCAGTCTCTGATGGGGGAGATCCAGAGGCCATTATCATATTACCATTAGAATAAAGAAAATATCTAATTTCCTGAGAGCCAAGCTGGCAAAATTCCTGACATAATCCAGGAACGGCCAAAAACTTCTCTAAACTGCTGCCCCAATGCTGGGATACAGGTGGAAGTCAATTACCATTACTTGCAGCCGTAAGGCCTGACTTCCACACTCCACAGCCAGGAATTTCAAGTCCAAAATTTCAGAAGTGCCATTCTACCACGAATAGTGATCAATGCAAAAACATATATCACTAAAATGCAGTATGTGCACTAACCATACTTGATCCTCCTGATTTTGGTAAATAGAGGCAAAATCAAAGGAGAAAGGCATACGTTAAGGATAGCAACTCACAGTGCAAAAAAAGTCAAAATGTCTGAGTGTACTTTTCAGAAGTATGCTTCTTTAGTTAAGAAATATATGAGAACACTTCTATTCTGAAGTTTGAACAAAAGGTTTTTCGCTTACAAGATCATAATATACAATTCCTTGAATGTTAATGTGGGAGTCCTCAGTTCTACTTTATAACTTTCAATTATCTTCATTAAACACACACAATCTATTATATTCCTGTTTGTATTTTGAACCCTGCAGATCTAAAGATAATAAAGTTACTTCTGATATAATAATAGCTAGAATTCCTGTTAATTTTTGATGGGGAGATAGCTTAGGACATAGCTGTCAAGAGAACAGGAGGAGGGGAAAAGAACAGTCAAAGGCTGGATAAATCTTTGCACCCAGGAAGGAAGGGGCCCAGAAACCCCACAAGATGAAAAAATATTGCTTACAATGTGCTTGCTCATGGGTGTTTGTTTCATTCTCTAAGCATCAATCATTTAGAAGGGGAAGGCATTAGATAGGTTTCAAGACAAAATTAAGAAAATTCAAAGCAGTTTACAACAAATAGCAAACAGGAAATTTCTCCTTTCTTAAGCTGCTTTCAAATCTTTGAATCACAACACTAAGATATTGTATGGTTTACATATGAGACATCAAGTCACAGCAGAATTCTGTTTCATGGTGTGTCTGTGGTTACAAGAAGACTCAAAACACACAAGCAGTATAAACACACTGAACTGGTCTAATTCTAATGGCCATAACAAAAGCACACCAGCACAAACTTCTCAACTGCTTCTCAAAATCGTCATTAACCTTAAACCAGAGCCAACATTACTTTCAGTACCTGCTATATAACATTTCCTTGACAGAACAGTTAAACACTTGTAAAAGTTTTGCCTGACCTTGAAAAAGAACGCAAAGGCCTGAGTCAAAAATGCCACTGAAAGATCTCCACTATCCAGCTTCACTTCAGACAGTCGAACATCCTCCCTTCACAAACAACAGTGCTACATTGAGCCATTAGAAAAGTAAAAACTGATGATGCATTGGGATGAATTTTCAGCCCAAGGCAAAGGTGGGTTTAGAGGCAGGCGTCAGCAATTTCAAGCTACCAACTATTGTGCAGGTCTGCTGCTTTGTTCCTGCAACAGCCTATTTTCAGGGAGGTGGCTTCTCAGGTGGTGACAGCTACCCACTCATCAGAAATGGGTAGCCAATTAGGGCAATTAAAGAACCAACTGAGGGCATTGCACCTGGATTTTCCAGATGACAGATGGGCCCCCCAATGCAGCTGGAGCCCATTGGTGGCATGGTGGCTGGCTGGTGGGAAAGAACCAGAGCAGCATCCTGCAAAGCAGCCCAGCATGGATCCGCTGGGTTACGAGGTCCACAGCAGCAGCTGCAGGCCATCGTGTGGAGGGGTTCCCCCTCTGCAATGATGGCCTGCCAGCTGTAGCCACTGTATATTTTGATCCATTTACAAGTGAGGGCTGCCGACCGCCCAGAGCCTCGGGCACTACCACTGGCCCTTCCTGCTGCAGACTCCATCTGTCATCCTTAATTGGATGGGACTCTTGAAGGCAGCCTGGAAGCGGCTCTTAATTGGCCGCCTCCTTGAAAATCTATTCCAGGGTCCCACCATGGCCACTTTTGGGCCCCGACCCACACTTCAGCCTGACATCAGGGTGGAGACCCTGGAACTAAAATTGAGTATGACCGGTGGGAAGGGTAAAAGAGTGGCCCCCGAGAGCAAGAGCACAGCGAGACTGGCGGGGAGGATAAAAGAGCAGCCTGGAGTGTGAGAGCACAGCGAGACTAGCGGGGAGGATAAAAGAGCGGCCCCCACTGCCCCACCCCGAGAGCGAAAGCACAGTGAGACCAGCCGGCAGGATAAAAGAGCAGCTTCCGAGAACGAGATCACAGTGTGACCGGTGGACCGGTGGGCAGGATAAAAGAGCAGCTCCTGAGAATGACACTGGTGGGCAGGATAAAAGAGCGGCTCCTGAGAACAAGACCGGCGGGCAGGATAAAAGCAGCTCCCTAGAACGAGACCAGCGGGCAGGATAAAAGAGCAGTTCCCGAGAACGAGACCAGTGGGGAGGATAAAAGAGCAGCTCCCAAGAATGTGTGACCAGCAGGGAGGATAAAAAGAGCAGCCTGGAGTGTGAGAGCACAGTGTGACCAGCGGGAAGGATCAAAGAGCATTGGGGAGGGTTCAGAGCAGACCCACCATATGCAAAAGAGAAACAAAGTGTGACATCACAGGAAAGCAGGTAAGTGATTGGTTGATGAGTATTTCTCTTTTTCTCTCTCTAAACTACGGCATTCTTTCAAATTAGGAGCCAGGAGATTAAAAACCTCAATCAGGATAAGTATAACAGTGAGTGAATTAATGAGAGAAGTAGCACAGAGCAGGTCTCGAGGCATTAATTAAAATTAATAATTTAAACAAAGTACCAACTAGATTCGAAAAGAGGGAATAAAGCTTTTTTTATTTAGATCATGGATGGGCATCTGAGACCTGTTGCTTGCAATTGCTGCGCCATGTAGGAACTTCAGGATACTTCATGTGTTTTAGAGGATCACATGCAAAGGAAGTGTCTCCAGCTAATTCAGCTCAAGCTCAGGATTTCTGACCTGAGGGGCAACTGGAGTCACTATGGAGCATCGGGGAGCGGGAGAGTTTCTTGGATCGTACGTTCCAGGAAGTGGTCACCCCACAGGCAGTATGAGTTCAGGATGGTAGATGCGTGGCCATCCGAAAGAGTAGCAAGAGGCAGGAGGTACAGGAGACTTCGAGGTGTATGCCACTCTCAAACTGGTACTCAGCTTTGGAGACTGCTGGGAGCGAAGACACCTTGAAGGAATGCAATCCGGATCATGGCACCAGTTGGCAAGGGACTGCACAGGAAGGAATAGCAAAGAGTAGAAATGCAGTCGTTATAGGACATTCCATAGTTAGGGTGAACAGACAAGCATTTCTGCAACCATGCTTGCTAATTGGTTTTCCATTTTGGATACTGGTGAGAGCGATGGTTCCTTGGTGGAGTGCAACCAGAGCAAAGTCTGTGGCACCACGAGTGGCTCAGCTACACAGGAAGGGAGGAAGAAGAGTGGAAGAGCAATAGTGATAGGGGATTTGATAGTCAGGGGATCAGACAGTCGTTTCTGTGGCAGTAAACATGACTCCAGGATGGTGTGTTGCCTCCCTGGTGCCAGGGTCAAGGATGTCACGGAGCGGCTACAGGACATCCTTCTGGGGGAGGGTGAAAGGCAGAGGTTGTGGTCCACATTGGTACCAATGACATAAGTAGGAAGAGGGATGAGGTCCTGAAAGCAGATTTTAGGAAGTTAGGTAGGAAATTAAAAAGCAGAACCTCCAAAGCAGTAATTTCAGAATTACTCCCAGTGCCACATGCTAGTGAGCATAGGAATAGGAGGATTGGTCGATTGAACACGTGGCTGCAGAATTGGTGTAGGAGGGAGAGCATCAGACTTCAGAGGCATATAGACTGGGTAAACCTAATGAGCACTAATGCTGTGGCGGACAAGTTTCTGGAGTGTGTTAGGGATGGTTTTCTGGAGCAGTATGTTGAGGAACCGACTGGAGAACAGACTATTTTAGATCCAGTTTTATGTAATGAGAAAGGACTAATTAATAATTTTGTTGTAAAAGAACATTTAGGGATGAGTGACCGTAATATTGTAGAATATTACATTATGTTTGAAAGTGAGGTAGTTCAATCTAAAGTCAGGGTGTTAAATTTGAACAAATGAAATTATAAAGGTATGAGGGGCAAATTGGTGAAGGTGGATTGGGAAAATACATTTAAAGGTATGACAGTACATAGGCAATGGATAGTCCTTAAAGAAGTATTAGATAGTTTAGAGCAACTATACATTCCTTCAAGGCACAAAAACCCAAAGGTAAAGGCAGTCAACCGTGGATAACAAAGAAAGTTAAGGATTGTATAAGATTAAAAGAAAAGGTCTATAAAATTGCCAGAATTGTTGCAAACCTGAAGATTGGGAGGATTTTAGAATACAGCAAAGGAGGACGAAGAAACTGATAAAGAAAGGGAGAATATAATATGAATGTAAGCTAGCACAAAATATAAAAACGGACTGTAAAAGCTTTTTTTTATTCATTCATGGGATGTGGGCATCACTGGCTAGGCCAGCATTTATTGCCCATCCCTAATTGCCCTTGAGAAGGTGGTGGTGAGCTGCCTTCTCGAACCGCTGCAGTCCATGGGAGATAGGTACACCGACAGTGCTGTTAGGAAGGGAGTTCCAAGATTTTGGCCCAACGAAAGTGAAGGAACGGCGATATAGTTCCAAGTCAGGATGCTGTGTAACTTGGAGGGCGAACTTGCAGGTGGTGGTGTTCCCATGCATTTGCTGCCCTTGTCCTTCTAGTTGGTAGAGGCCGCGGGTTTGGAAGGTGCTGTCTAAGGAGTCTTGATGCGTTGCTGCAGTGCACCTTGTTGATGGTACACATTGCTGCAACTGTGCGTCAGTGGTGGAGGGAGTAAATGTTTGTGGATGGGGTACCAATCAAGCGGGCTGCTTTGTCCTGGATAGTGTCGAGATTTTTGAGTGTTGTTGGAGCTGCACCCATCCAGGCAAGTGGACAGTATTCCATCACACTCCTGACTTGTGCCTTGTAGATGGTGGACAGGCTTTGGGGAGTCAGGAGGTTAGTTACTCGCTGCAGGAGTCCTAGCCTCTGACCTGCTCTTGTAGCCACGGTAATTATATGACTCCAGTTCAGTTTCTGGTCAATGGTAGCTCTAGGATGCTGATAGTGGGGGATTCAGTGATGGTAATGCCATTGAATGTCAAGGGGAGATGGTTAGATTCTCTCTTGTTGGAGATGGTCATTGCCTGGCACTTGTGTGGTGCGAATGTTACTTGCCACTTATCAGCCGAAGCCTGGATATTGTCCAAGTCCTGCTGCATTCCTACACGGACTGCTTCAGTATCCGAGGAGTCGCAAATGGTTCTGAACTTTGTGCAAACATCAGCGAACATCCCCACTTCTGACCTTATGATTGAAGGAAGGTCATTGGTGAAGCAGCTGAAGATGGTTGCGTCTAGGACACTACTCTGAGGAATTCCTGCAGAGATGTCCTGGAGCTCAGATGATTGACCTCCAACAACCACAACCATCTTCTTTGTGCTAGGTATGACTCCAGCCAGCGGAGAGTTTTCCCCGATTCCCACTGACTTCAGTTTTGCAAGGGCTCCTTGATGCCATACTCGGTCAAATGCTGCCTTGGTGTCAAGGGCAGTCACGCTCACCTCACCTCTTGAGTTCAACTCTTTTGTCCATGTTTGAACCAAGGCTGTAATGAGGTCAGGAGCTGAGTGGCCCGGGTGGAACCCAAACTGAGCGTCACTTAGCAGGTTATTGCTAAGCAAGTGCCGCTTGATGGCACTGCTGATCACACCTTCCATCACTTTCCTGATGATTGAGATTAGGCTGATGGGGCAGTAATTGGCCGGGTTGGCCTTGTCCTGTATTTTGCGTACAAGACATACCTGGGCACTTTTACACATTGCCGGGTAGATGCCAGTGTTGTAGCTTTACTGGAACAGCTTGGCTAGGGGCGTAGCTAGTTCTGGAGCACAGATCTTCAGTATTTTTGCCGGAATATTGTCAAGGCCCATAGCCTTTGCAGTATCCAGTGCCTTCAGTCATTTCTTGATATCAGGTGGAGTGAATTGAATTGGCTGAAGTCTGGCATCTGTGATGCTGGGAAATTCAGGAGGAGGCAGAGATGGATCATTAACTCGGCACTTCTGGCTGAAGATTGTTGCAAATGCTTCAGCATTATCTTTTGCACTGATGTGCTGGGCTCCCCCATCATTGAGGATGGGGATATTTGTGGAGCCACCTCCTCCAGTTAGTTGTTTAATTGTCCACCACCATTCACGGCTGAATGTGGCAGGACTGCAGAGCTTAGATCTGATCCGTTGGTTACGGGATCGCTTAGCTCTATCGCACGCTGCTTACGCAGTTTGGCATGCAGGTAGTCATGTGTTGTAGCTTCACCAGGTTGACACCTCATTTTGAGGTGTGCCTGGTGCTGTTCCTGGCATGCCTTCCTGCACTCTTCATTGAACTAGGGTTGGTCTCCTGGCTTGATGGTAATGGTAGAGTGGGGGATATGTCGGGCCATGAGGTTACAGATTGTGGTTGAGTACAATTCTGGGGCTGCTGCTGATGGCCCACAGCGCCTCATGGATGGCCAGTTTTGCATTGCTAGATCTGTTCACAATCTATCCCATTTAGCACAGTGGTAGTGCCACACAACACGATGGACGGTATCCCCAAAGTGAAGGCGGGACTTTGTCTCCACAAGGACTGTGCGGTGGTCACTCCTACCAATACTGTCATGGACAGATGCATCTGCGGCAGGCAGCTTGGTGAGGACGAGGTCAAGTATGTTTTTCCCTCTTGTTGGTTCCCTTACCACCTGCTGCATCCCAAGCCTAGCAACTATGTCCTTTAGGACTCGGCCAGCTCGGTCTGTAGTGGTGCTACCGAGCCACTCTTGGTGATGGACATTGAAGTCTCCCACCCAAAGTACATTCTGTGCCCTTGCCACCCTCAGTGCTTCCTCCAAGTGGTGTTCAACATGGAGGAGTACTGACTCATCAGTTGAGGGAGGGCGGTAGGTGGTAATCAGCAGGAGGTTTCCTTGTCCATGTCTGACCTGATACCATAAGACTTCATCGGGTCTGGAGTCGATGTTGAGGACTCCCAGGGCAACTCCCTCCGACTGTATACCACTGTGCCGCCACCTCAGCTGGGTCTGTCCTGCCAGTGGGACAGGACATTCCCGGGGATTGTGATGGCAGTGTCTGGGACATTGTCTGTCAGGTATCATTCCGTGAGTATGACTATGTCAGGCTGTTGCTTGATGAGTCTGTGGGACTATTGTCCCACCTTTGGCACAAGCCCCCAGCTGTTAGTAAGGAAGACTTTGCAGGGCCAATGGGGCTGGGTTTGCCGTTGTCGCTTCCGGTGCCTAGGTCGATGCCGGGTGGTCCGTCCGGTTTCATTCTTTTTTATTGACTTCGTAGCAGTTAGATACAACTAAATGGCTTGCTAGGCTATTTCAGAGGGTATGTAAGAATCAACCACATTGCTATGGGACTGGAGTCAAATGTAGGCCAGACCAGATAAGGACAGCAGATTTCCTTCCCTAAAGGACATTAGATTACAGGTACGTAAAAAGGAAACGTTTGGCAGAGTCAGGAGAATTTATAATGGGTAATAGAGAAATGACAGAGAAGCTAAATGATTACTTTGTGTCTGTCTTCACTGAGGAAGATACAAGAAATCTCCCAGAATTAGAGATCCAAGGTATTAGAGGAATGAGGAATTGAAGGAAATTAGTATTAGTAAGAAGATGGTATTGGAGAAATTAATGGGGCTGAAGGTTGATAAGTCCCCATGAACTGATATTCTACATCCCAAAGTGTTGTAAGAGGTAGCTATGGAGACAGTGGATGCATTGGTGATCATCTTCCAAAATTCTATAGATTCTGGAGCGGTTCCTGCAGATTGAAAGGTCGCAAATGTCACCCCACTATTTAAGAAGGGAGGGAGAGAAAACAGAGAATTACAGACCTGTTAGCCTTACATCAGGAGTTGGGAAAATGCTAGAATCTATTCTAAAGGATGCGATAAATGGACACTTGGATCATAATGATCTGATTGGGCACAGTAAACATGGATTTATGAATAGGAAATCACGTTTGACGAACCTGTTGGAGTTTTTTGAGGATGTTACTAATAGAATTGATAAAGGGGGGGGATGTCAGTGGACATGGTATAGTTGGATTTTCAGAAGGCCCCACAGGAGGTTGGTTAGCAAAATTAAAGCACATGGGAAAGGAGGTAATATACTGGCATTGATCAAGGATTGATTAACAGGCAGAAAGCAGAGAGTAGGAATTAACAAGTCATTCCCACGTTGGCAGGCTGTGGCTAGTGGGGTACTGCAGGAATCAGTGCTTGGGCCCAAGCTGTTCACAATATATATCAATGATTTAGATGTGGGGACCAAATGTAGTATTTCCAAGCTCGCTGATGACACAAAACTAGGTGGGGATGTGTGTTGTGAGAAAGATGCAAAGCGGCTTCAAAGGATTTGCTCAGATTTAGAGAGTGGGCAAAAACATGGCAGATTGAATATAATGTGGAAAATTGTGAGGTTATCCACTTTGGTAGGAGGAACAGATGTACAGAGTATTTCTTAAATGGTAAGAAATTAGAAAGTGTAGATGTACAAAAGGACCTGGGTGTCCTTGTCAATAAGTCACTGAAAGCTAACATGCAGGTGCAGCAAGCAATTTGGAAGGCTAATGGTATGTTAGCCTTTATTGCAAGAGGATTTGAGTACAGGAGTAGTGAAGTCTTGTTTCAATTGTATAGAACCTTGGTTTGACCGCACCTGGAGTACTGTGTGCAGTTTTGGTCCCCGTTACCTTAAGAAGGATATTATTGCCATAGAGGGAGTGCAACGAAGGTTCACCATACTTGTTACCAGGATGGCGGGACTGTCCGATGAAGAGAGATTGGGGAAACTAGGCCTGTATTGTCTAGAGTTTCGAAGAATGAGAGCTGATCGCATTGAAACCTGCAAAATACTTAAAGAGATTGACAGGGTAGATGCAGCTAAGATGTTTCCCCTGGTTAGGGAGTCTAGAACCAGAGGACACAATTTCAAAATAAGGGGGAAGCCATGTAGGACAGAGATGAGGAGAAATTTCTTTACTCAGAGGGTTGTGAATCTTTGGAATTCTCTACCCCAGACGGCTGTGGAAGTTCAGTCATTGACTATGTTTAAAGCAGAGATTGACAGATTTCTAAATATAAATGACATAAGGGAATATGAAGATAGTGTGGGAAAAAGGCATTGAAGTGGATGATCAGCTATGATCATATTGAATGGCAGGGCAGGCTCGATGGGCTGAATGGCCTACTCCTGCTCCTATGTTCCTATCATCGTGAGTCCCATATGGTCTGTTGCCTCCCTGGTGCCATGGTGAAGGACATCACAGAGAGCATGCAGAATCTTCTATGTGGGGGGGGGGGGAATGAGGCAAAGGTTGTGGTACACGCCAGTACCAACGACATAGAGAGGGCAGGTATTGAGGTCTACTGTAAGATATTCAGCAACTTGGGAGTAGGTTAAAAAGTAGGACCTCAAAGGTAGTAATCTCTGGATTACTCCCAATACCATGCACTAGCCAGAGTAGAAATAAAAAGATAGGGAGGATCAATGTGTGGCTTGAGGCACCGTGCAGGAGGGAGGGCTTCAAATTCTTGGAGCATTGGGACCATTTCTGGGGCAGGAGGCACCAATTCAAAAGTAACGGGTTGACAGTACTGAAAATGCTGGTCCCTTTAATTAAACAGGACTCATTTCAGTGTTAATAGAGAGCAGGTGATGCTCATTATAGTTTTGTATTTAAGGGCTGGGTTTTTGGCTAGTTGCTTCTGGATAGAGAGTTAGTCCTGAAGGAGAGAGTGGGAACTGATATTTGTCTGGAACTATGAATTGACAACAAAACAGTTGTGGATCATAGATTATCATTTGCTTCCTCATTTTGGTGACTGGACATCTGCTTGTTTAACATGGTAGCAGAGGATTAACTTCAATCTCTTCAGGTGGGAGTATAAAGAAAAACATAGTTTCTTTGTCTAACCAAAGCAAGGCTCCTGGTGGTTTTTGGGGTGAAATGGCTGAATCATGTTGCAGGCTCTTGAACTATGATTACCCACTGGTCTTTTTGGAATTGGAACCATCTGCACAATGGAGGAATGAAGTGGAAATGTGGACTCTGGTCACTTTGCTAACAAAGAGGAAGCAAGGTATGGGCTTGACTTTGTCTTTAAAAGGAAAAAGCAAGATTAGAAAAAGTATTTTTGGAACTGAACATTACTGACTTGGATACTGAAGAGGGATTGCCAATTCTAATACAATTTCTGGACAAGATTTATTAAAAATGATTTGTTGGAAGCCTATGAGGCATAGTTGTCCATCTTAAGTTTATCAAAAATCAATCAGTCCATGGAAGAATGTCATGGAATCTGATAGGTTATATAACAGACTAAAAAAATTCAGTCTAGAAATTCCTGACTCTGCTTGTGTTCAAATTGTTAGGTTGCAGACTGATCTCTCATAAGTAGACTTCTGGTTTTGATGGGGGTTCAATTCCATGGTAAAATTCTTGTTTTGAGCAAATTACTACAGCCCTAAAGAAATTTTTGGGAAAACAATCATCATTTCCAGCTACCTTCATTTCACAAATTGGAAATTCTGCATTGATGGAGCATGGAGGACTTCATGATTACTGGCTCTCAAAATTGAGGGCCTTGTTGTGGGTGCTTGTGCAGAAAGTTGCTGAAAGATCTTTTGAAGTGGGTTGTACTTATGATGGATCTTGGGATCAAAACAGAAGGCAAGGTTGGGATGATAACCAAAGGCAAATGAATCCCAGAGATGAGTGGGGAGTAGTTAATGAGTGTTTTTGGTGTGAGTCCAAGAACCACGATGCAAGGAATTGTCCTAGAGCCAGGAATTGAGTATTTGAAGTGACTCATGAGACTAATCATTCTACTGATGAATGACATGACTATCATATTGGTGACTGAAAATGCTCATGGCCTGACTCCAGTTTTGGTTGCTGATTCATTCAATTGTGCAATATTAGACAGTGGCTGTACCTCAACTGTGTGGAGTTGATTGGCTGAACTGTTACTTGGAATCCTTTGACAAGGCAGATGTAAAGTTAGAATATGAAAGTGCTACTTGCTTTAGATTTTGACATGTTGTCTTTAAGTGTGGTCCTCCTGTGTGAAATAGCAGGTATGTGTCATTTCATCAGCACTGATGCAGTCCAGAGTGACATACTGCTAAGTAAATCTTTGATTTGAAAAAAGCAAAGATGAGATTGGACATGGAGAATGACAAAGCGTTTGTCTTCAGTAAAGCAGTAAATTTACAATTCACTGGATCAGGACATTATTGTATTTCATTGAAGAAAGTGTTTCTCGCCGAGAAGTTCAAGAAGTATTCTTGTTTTGAGACAAGAGTCTGGTTAACTAGGAGGATTACCTGGAAGTTGCACAAGACAATTTGCCCATCCTTCATTGAAGTTAAAGCCACTAAAGGATGCTGGAGTTGTAGATAAAGAATACAACTCTGAACAAATCACATCTCAATATGGACACATGTATTAAATATCGGAAGACACTGCCATGCCCAGTTGAGTATCCCATTAGCTTGGGAATTTAATGAGGTGGTGGCTATGGACTAAAGTGTGGGACAGAGAACATGGTATTTATCTGTTGCATTTTGTCTTTTTTTTATGGCAACTAGGTTCACCATATCAATGGTAATAAACAACAAGGACAAATGGACAGTAATGGATAAAGTGGGTTTGTACAGGTCTTTGAACAGTGGCAAAATTTCTGACTGATAATGGAGGGGAATTTGCAAATGACTAGTTTAGGGACATGTGAGAACTTTGCTGCAGAATGTCCATTCAACAATGAATTGAGGAAATCATGGGATAATTGATGACCTGTTACACAAAATACTGGCAGATCAACCAAACTGTAAGCTACAAATGGCTCTGGCATAGGCAGTACATGAAAGAGAAATTCTGTACAAATTGGGGGGGGGGGGGGGGGAAAAAGAGTAATAGCCCATACCATTTGGTATACAGCCATAATCCAAAATTGCCTTCCACACTGACAATCCTCTGGAACGACTATTAGCTCTAATTTCTCAGCTCACTGAAAATGTGCTACATGCTGGCAGATGAGCATTTATCCAAGCTGAAGCATCTGAAATTCAGAGCATTGACATCGCATAAGACGGTCTGGGGAAGACTTTTGGTCTGGCAATCCTCAAGGGCATAGGGAATGGAAAGGTCTGGGTAAAGTTATTGGACGTGATGGAAACATTTTAGTTATACAACACAGGAATCAAACCAAAAAAGCACATTGTTCACGGGTACTAGGGATGCATTATGAATTTTTGAACATTGAACATGGGAGCAGGTGATTATCATGAAGCACCATTTACATCGCATACCCATGCAATGTATGATTTTTGGAGCCAGAGGGGTAGGATGTGAGATCAAGAAATAGATACTGATACCTGTACTGTTCAGGATGAACAAAAAGAAACTCTCATCCAGGAATCTGTTGCCCAAAGTAGGTTCCCAGGTGGTAAACTGGCCAGCAGGGTCGACCGACCCTACAGGAAAATACAAATTGGTTAAATCTCCAAGAGGGACAGGAAGTGAAGGCCATGGATTGGCAAAACAGGAGTTCAAGAATGGAGAATAAGAACTTAGCTAGAGTTCCAATAATGATTCAGGAGATGCATCTAGGAGGAGAAAAAGGTTGCATACAGTTGAAAGGACCTCTAGTAGACATTTTGACAGGGGTAGTCTAGAGAATGCTCAACGTGAGGCCGCAGCCTGACAAGGTGACTGTGTAGCCTCGAAAGCAGAGAACCTTCTCTGGATAAGATCAGAAGCCAAAGTCTTCCTGATCGGGAAGTGTTTGTAGCTGCTAACAGGTTAAATAGGGCAATAAGAGGCTAAACTGAGATAGTTGGAGACAATTTGGGGTATATTCGGAGGCTGTGGATAGGGGCCAACCTGTGCTCTCAGATGGATTTAGACAGAAAATGTTCGAGATGGGACCTATAAGGCCAAGGCTCAGTTGGTGGCCAGAGGTTTGAGGAGTGTTTGGGGGATAAAGGTATCAGGGTAGACTCTCAGCAGGAAAGATGATTGAGTCTTTTTGGCTATTTTAGCAACTTATCTATGGACTTGCACTTCCAAGAATATCAAAGTGGTTTTCCTTCAGGGTGACGTGCTTCAGAGGGAAGTGTTTCTCCAGCCTCCAAAGGAAGCATCAGACATGGGGAAGCTCGAAGTTGAATAAATGTGTTTTATGGGTTGAATGATGCTTTCCAGGTCTGGTATTTTTCAGTGAGGGCAGTTCTGTTAGGGTGTTCACAACTGCAGGTGGACCCTGCAATGTTTCATTGGCACTATAATGGAAAATTTTCGGGTATCTTTTTATGATGCATGTGGACAAACTTTTTTGTGGGGTGGTACTAATGAGTTTGAAAAGAATGTTATTCGAATTATGGAAGAATTTAAAATTGGCACTCTAGCTTCTGGGGCCTTTTAAATGAGTTTGGAGATTGTTGATGTAAGACTACATCTGACTTTCTTTCTTGGAAAATGTCACTCCCGTCACATTTGGTCACACCAGATCGAGACAAAGACACTGTTACATCTAAGGATAAAATGGAACAGTTCAGGAGTCTTGGTGGACAGCTCAATTGGTTAGCATCACAGACTAGATTCAAGTTTTGATGTGCTGAACTTAGTCTTGTGATGAAATATCCTAAGGGTGAAGACCACCTGAGGGTGAACAAAACATTTATTTTTAAAAAATGAAAAATAGAGAAGTCTATGCTGAAGTTCCCTGCTTTGGATGATCCCCAAAAATATGAAATTAATTGTTTTCAGTGAAGCCTTGCATGCAAACCTTTTTGGTGATGCATCTTCCAGTGCAGGAGGGCTTGTGATATTCCTTGGAGAGAATGGGAAAAGTTGCCCATTGGCATGGGAGGTCAAGAAAATAAGAGTGGTGAAGAGCACACTAGCTGCTGAAACTCTTGCACTTGTGGATGCTGTTGATATGGTGTTTCTTCTGAGATCTTGGAAGAAAATATTTTATATAAGACTGAAAAGCCAACACAAATTGAATGTTACATAGATAATTGATCTCTGTGGGATAATCTATATTAGACAAAGTGTAAATGGGGGGGGGGGGGGGGGGGGGGGAAGGCTGAGGATGACATAGCCAGCTTGAAGCAAACGTTGGAATGGAAGGTGAAAATGCTGGTCCCTTTTTTAATTAAACAGGATTCATTTCAGTGTTAGAGTAGGTGCTGCTCATTTATAGTTTTTGTATTTAAGGGCTGGGTTTTTGCCCATTTGGGGAGTTCTCTCTGGATTGAGAGTTAGTCCAGAAGGAAAGTGTGAACTCGTGTTTGGACTGAACTTTGAATTGCCAATAAAACAATTGTGGATCAGAGACTATCATTTGCTTCCTCATTTTTGGTGACTGGACATCTGCCTGTTTTAAAATGGGTTGCACCTCAGCAGGACTGGGAACAAAGTTCTCATGAGGAGGTTCACTAGTGTAGTTGGGGAGGGTTTAAACTAAATTTGGCAGGAGGATGGGCACCAGCATATAGAAGTAGAAAAGTGGAATAAGGGTCAGTGAGAATGTTGGATAGTACCACAGAAGGGTGTAGTATCCTATTAGGAGCAGATCAAGAAGGACTTCTAAGAACACAAACAGGTTTACAATGCATGCATGTAAACTCTCAAAGGTTGGTCAGCTACAAGCACAAATAGCTGTGTGGCAATAACACAAATGTGGCTTAAAAATGAAGACTGGGCACTTAATATTCAAGGATACAAAGGAAAGGGAGGTGGGGGGCAGGTCTGATTAGGCAAGACATTGTGGTGTTGAAGAGCAGATGTCCCTGAGGGGGCAAGGACCGAATCCATTTGGTTAGAGTTCAGAAGCAAAAAGGGATGATCACACTAGGGATAATCTATAGGCATCCAAATAGTGAGAGGGAGTTAGAGAAGCAAATCTGCAGAGATCAGATATGCAAGAACTGTTACCCAAGTATCGATTGGGATTGTATTTGGGTAAGGAGGAGGAAGAATTTCCAAAATGTGTTCGGGAGAAATTCTTGACCAGTATGTTCTCCTTCCAACTGGGAAGGAGGCATTGCTAGATCTGGTGCTGGAGAATGAAATTGGTCAAGTGGACTTGGGTAAGAATGAGCATCATAAAGGTTTTTTAGACTAGTAATGGAGAAGTAGAATGTCTAAATTGGAAGAGGGCTAATTTCAATAGGATAAGGGATCTTGCCAGGGCAAAATGGAACCAAAGACTGATGGGAAAATCTGTAATTGAACAATGGGTGATCTTTGAGGAGTGGCTTCCATACAGCCTCAAGACATTCCAAAAGGTAGGGGAACCAAAGCCAGGGCTCCTTAGATGATGAGGGAGATAGAATATAATGAAACAAAAAGAGGGTGTATGATGCATGTCAGGTGAATTCTCCAAGTGAGAACCAAGTCAATTACAATAAGTTGAGAGGGGAAGTGAGGAGGAAAATAAGACTGGCAAAGAGAATGAGAATAGAATAGCAGTTAACATAAAAAGGAACCCAAAAATCATCTGGCATGTAAATAGAAAGCAGAAGAGGTGTAGCAGGGCCTATTAGAGACAAAGGGTAATTTGGTGAAGGGCACCAAAACCTTAGAAATTCAGACAGAAGCAGCAGGAGAGGGGAGGATTTAAAAAGCACCAGAAGCTCGGAAATTTGGACAGAAGCAGTGGGAGAAGATTTAAAAAGCACACTAAAATCTTGGAATTGGACAGAAGCAGCGGGAGAGGAGTGGATTTAAAACCACCAAAAGCTCAGATTTGGAGAGGAGCAGGAAGTTTGGAGGCAAATCAAAAGTCAGTTATGTCACAATCAAAATGTGAGAAAGACCAGCAGGGAGGGTATTGGTTCAGATTAGGGGCTGGGAAATTCACTTTTTCAATCGGGGTAGTTTAACAGTAAGTCTTGTAATAGTGTAAACACATAGCAGGACTAGAAGTATTAATTATAATTGATTGTATAAAAACAGAATAGAGGGTTTTTGTTTAGATCCTGGATGGGCAGCTGTGGCCTGTTGCTTGCAATTCCTGCAGCAGGTGGGAGCTTCAGGACACTTCATGTGGCTTGGGAGACCATGTGTGTAGGAAGTATCTCTAGCTGCTTCAGCTTATATTCAGGATTTCTGAGCTTGGGCAGCTAGAGTCACGGGTGTTGGCGTAGGAAAGTTTCCTGGAGCGTATGTTCCAGGAGGTGGTCAACCCACAGACAGCAGGTAGGTGGCCATCCAGAAGAGTAGCAAGAGGTAGGAAGTGCAGTAGTCTTTGGGGGGTGTGCCACCTTCAAACCAGTACTCAGCTTTGGAGACTGAGAGTGACAACACCTTGAAGTAGCACAGGCCAAACATGGCACCAAAGGAGGGAGCAGCAAAGTGCAGAAATAGTTATAGGTGATTCTATAGTCAAGGGGACAGATGCGCATTTCAGTAACTGTTATTTTAAGTACTCCATGGTGTGTTGCCTCCCCTGGTGCCATGGAGAAGGACATCATGGACAGGGTGCAGGATATTCTGCAGGGGAAAGGGAGTGAGCCAGAAGTTGTGGTGCATGTTGCTACTAATGGCACATTAAGGGCAGCTATTGAGGTCAGATTTTCAGGAGCTAGGGAGGAAGTTAAAGAATAGGATCTAGAGCATAGTAATCCGTGGATTACTCCCAATGCCAAGAATCTGAAGGCCTCCCCTCCTACACCATGCTTCATGCCACAAATTGATCATCCTTATCTTTTCATTTCTACTCACTAGCATGTGGCATTGGGACAATTTCTGGGGCAGGAGGCACCTATTCAAAAGGGACGGGTTGCACCTCAGCAGGACTGGGACTAATGTGGTTGGGGAGGGTTTAAACTAAATTGGCAGGATGATGGGCACCAGCATGTAGAAGTAAAAAAGAGGAATAAAGTGCATACGGCAAGAGTCTTAATATTCTGTGCCCCTTGGTAGTACTGGGGAAGACAGATAGCACTGGAGTCGGAAATAGAATAGTAAGTTATTAGGTGGGGGCAGAGTAAGAAAGGAAGTTTCAAAAAAAAAGTCTAAATCAGGGTAACTATATGTAAATGCAGAGTTTGAGTTACAGGCACAGATTGACATGTGGGAATATAATGTGGCTATAACAGACCTGGCTCAAAGAAGGGCAGGGTTGGGTGTTAAATATTCCTGGATACAAGATGCTCAGGAAAGGAAGAAAAAGGGGAGGAGTGGCAGTATTCAGGAGAATATTAGTGCTTGAGGATATTCCAGAGGGATGAAGGACAGAACCTATTTGGCTAGAGTTAAGGAACAAAATGTGCAATTACATTGCTCAGTGCAGTCAATAGACCACTAATTATTGGAAAGGATGTAGAGCAACAAAATTGCAAGGAAATCAGAGGTGCAAGAATTATAGAATAGTTATAATGGGGCACCTTAATTATCTGAATATAGACATGATAGTTGTAGTGCAAAGGGTAGAGAGGGGCAAGAGCTGCGAGAGTGTTCAGGGATGTATTCGGGGAGGCGGTGGAGTGGTGGTATTGTCACTGGACTAGTAACCCAGAGACTTGGGGTATTCCCCTGGGGACATGGGTTTGAATCCCACCATGGCAGAGTAAAATCTGAACTCAATTAATAAAAATAAATCTGGAATTAAAAATAAAAGCTAGTCTAATGATGGCCATGAAACCATTGTCGATTGTTACAAAAACCCATCTGGTTCACTAATGTCCTTTTTTTTTTTTAGGGAAGGAAATCTGCTGTCCTTACCTGGTCTGGCCTACATGTGACTCCAGACCCACAGCAATGTGGTTGACTCTTAAAATGGCCTAGTAAGCCACTCAGTTGTACAACCGCTTAAAACGTCACTAGGAATGAAACCGGATGGACCACCCAGCATCGACCAAAGCACAGGCAATGACGACAGCAAACCCAGCCCTTTCCACCCTGCAAAGCCCTCATTAACATCTTGGGTCTTGTGCCAAAGTTGGAACAACAGTCCCACAGACTCGTCAAGCAACAGCCTGACATGGTCATACTCATGGAATCGTACCTTACAGACAATGTCCCAGACATGACCATCACCATCCCTGGGTATGTTCTGTCCCACTGGCAGAATAGACACAGCAGAAGTGGTGGCACAGTGGTATACAGTTGGGAAGGAGCTACCCTGGGAGTCCTCAACATTGACTGCAGACCCCATGAAGTCTCATGGCATCAGGTCAAACAGGGGCAAAGAAACCTCCTGCCGATTACCACCTACTACCCCTCTTCTCTTCCCCCACCCACCCCTCAGTACTCCTCCATGTTGAACACCACTTGTAGGAAGCACTAAGGGTAGCAAGGGCACAGAATGTACTCTAAGTGGGGGCTTCAGTAGCACCACTACTGAGCGAGCTGGCTGAGTCCTCAAGGACATAGTTGCTAGACTGGGTCTGTGGCAGGTGGTGAGGGAACCAACAAGAGGGGAAAAACATAGTTGACCTCGTCCTCCCAAATCTGCCTGCCGCAGATGCATCTGTCCATGACGGTATTGGGAGGAGTGACCGAAGCGTAGTCCTTGTGCAGACCCTCCATCGTGTTGTGTGGCTCGGAGGGCAGAGTTCCGGAACGGTAAGTATAAAAAAAAACTTACCTCGGGTAAAATAAACTGAAAAGTGATGTCACAGGAAAGCTGTGACCTGATTGGCTGGTAGGGAATTTGTACTAATTTGAAAATAAAACATTGATAAAAATTGATTAAAACCCTAATTAACTAAATAAGTAGAGTAACTAAACCAGAGGGAGGAGATTACTGTATTTAGTTAGCATTTAATATTTATAGTAGGAATCTAGCACTAGGACCATATCGTTAATTATAACCATTTAGTAAGGATTTAATAAGTATTTATTTTTATTAAATAGTGCTAGAAATGTCAGAGGGGTGAAGTGCTTCACCTGTGAGATGTGGGAGGTCCGTGACGCTTCCAGCGTTCCGGACGACTACATCTGCAGGATGTGGATCAGTTGGAGCAGCAACTGGATGCACTTGGGAGCATGCAAGTGGCAGAAAGCATCATAGACAGGAGTTTTAGAGAAGTGGTTACACCCAAGGTGCGAGCAGATAGATGGGTGACCGCTAGAAGGGGCAGGCAGTCAGTGCAGGAATCCCCTGTGGCTATCCCCCTCTCTAACAAGTATACCATTTTGGATACTGTTGGGGGGGGATGGCCTATCGGGAAAACAGCAGCAGCCAGAGCAATGGCACCACAGCTGGCCCTGTTCAGGGAGGGACAAAGCGCAGAAGAGAAATAGTTATAGGGGATCTATAGTCAGGGGCACACAGGCGCTTCTGTGGACGTGAAAGAGACTCCAGGCTGGTATGTTGCCTCCCTGGTGTCGGGGTCAAGGATGTCTCAACGGACAGGGAGCATTCTGAAGGGGGAGGGTGAACAGCCAGAGGTGGTGGTACACATCGGTACCGACGACATAGGCAGGAAGAGTGATGAGGTCTTGCAGGGGGAGTTTAGGGAGTTAGGTAGAAAGTTAAGAGACACAACCTCTAGGGTTGTAATCTCAAGATTACTCCCTGTGCCAGTGAGGCTAGAAATAGGAAGATAGTGCAGCTAAACACGTGGCTGAACAGCTGGTGTAGAAGGGAGGGTTTCAGATATCTGGATGATTGGGATCTCTTCAGGGACAGATAGGACCTGTACAAGAAGGACAGATTGCATCTAAACTGGAGGGGCACAAATATCCTGGCTGTGAGGTTTGCTAGTGTCGGGAGGGTTTAAACTAGTGTGGCAGGGGGGTGGGAACCAGAGCAGTAGATCAGTAAGTGAAATAACTGAGGGGGAACTAGTAAGGCCAGTAAGACTAAGAGGAAGAGCAGGCAGGGAGATGTTGCGGAGCACAGCGAGACTGGTGATCTGAAGTGCATTTGTTTCAATGCGAGAAGTATAACCGGTAAGGCAGATGAACTTAGAGCTTGGATTAGTACTTGGAACTATGATGTTGTTGTTAGAGACTTAGTTGAGGGAAGGACCGGATTGGCAGCTAAATGTTCCAGGATTTAGAAGCTTCAGGCGGGATAGAGGGGGATGTAAAATGGGTGGAGGGAGTTGCATTACTAGTTGAGGATAATATCACAGCTGTACTGCGGGAGGATACCTCAGAAGGGTCATGCAGCGAGGCAATATGGGTGGAGCTCAGGAATGGGAAAGGTGCAGTCACGATGTTGGGGGTTTATTACAGGCCGACCAACAGCCAGCGGGAGGCAGAGGAGCAGATATGTAGACAGATTTTGGAAAGATGTAAAGGTAACAGGGTTGTAGTGGTGGGTGATTTTAACTTCCCCTATATTGACTGGGACTCACTTAATGCTAGGGGCTTAGATGGGGCAGAATTTGTAAGGAGCATCCAGGAGGGCTTCTTAAAACAATATGTAGATAGTCCAACTAGGGATGGGGCCGCACTGGACCTGGTATTGGGGAATGAGCCCAGCCAGGTTGTCGAAGTTTCAGTAGGGGAGCATTTCGGGAACAGTGACCATAATTCCATAAGTTTTAAGGTACTTGTGGATAAGAGTAGTCCTCGGGTGAAGGTGCTAAATTGGGGGAAGGCTAATTATAACAATATTAGGCAGGAACTGAAGCATTTAGATTGAGGGCGGCTATTTGAGGGTAAATCAACATCTGACATGGGAGTCTTTCAAATGTCAGTTGATTAGAATCCAGGACCAGCATGTTCCTGTGAGGAAGAAGGATAAGTTTGGCAAGTTTCAGGAACCTTGGATAATGCGGGATATTGTGAGCCTTTTCAAAAAGAAAAAGGAAGCATTCGTAAGGGCTGGAAGGCTAGGAACAGACAAATTCCTTGAGGAATATAAAGACAGTAGGAAAGAACTTAAGCAAGGAGTCAAGAGGGCTAAAAGGGGTTATGAGAAGTCATTGGCAAACAGGATTAAGGAAAATCCCAAGGCTTTTTATACAGATCTAAAGAGCGAAAGGGTTGGCCCGCTCAAGGACAGAGAAGGGAATCTGTGTGGAGCCAGAGGAAATGGGCGAGGTAATAAATGAGTACTTTGCATCAGTATTCACCAAGGAGAAGGACTTGATGGAAGATGAGCCGAGGGAAGGGAGTGCAGATAGTCTGTCATCTCATTATCAAAAAGGAGACGACGTTAGGTGTCTTGCAAAGCATTAAGGTAGATAAGTCCCCAGGGCCTGATGGGATCTACCCCAGAATACTGAGGGAGGCAAGTGAAGAAATTGCTGGAGCCTTGACAGAAATCTTTGCATCCTCATTGGCTACAGGTGAGGTCCCAGAGGACTGGAGAATAGCCAATGTTGTTCCTTTGTTTAAGAAGGGTAGCAAGGATAATCCAGGAAATTATAGGCCAGTGAGCTTTGTCAGTGGTAGGGAAATTATTAGAGAGGATTCTTCGGGACAGGATTTACTCCCATTTGGAAACAAACTTATTAGCGAGAGGCAGCATGGTTTTGTGAAGGAGGTCATGTTTCTCTAATTTGATGGAGTTTTTTGAGGAAGTGACAAAGATTGATGAAGGAAGGGCAGTGGATGTTATCTATATGGACTTCAGTAAAGCCTTTGACAAGGTCCCTCATGGCAGACTGGTACAAAAGGTGAAGTCACACTGGATCAGAGGGGAGCTGGCAAGATGGATACAGAACTGGCTCTGTCATAGATGACAGAGGGTAGCAGTGGAAGGGTGCTTTTCTGAATGGAGGGATGTGACTAATGGTGTTCTGCAGGGATCAGTGCTGGGACCTTTGCTCTTTGTAGTATGTATAAATGATATGGAGGAAAATGTAGCTGGTCTGATTAGTAGGTTGGTGGAGTTGCGGACAGTGATGAGGATTGTCAGAGGATACAGCAGGATATAGATCGGTTGGAGACTTGGGTGGAGAAATGGCAGATGGAGTTTAATACGGACAAATGTGAGGTAATGCATTTTGGAAGGTCTAATGCAGGTGGGAGGTATATAGTAAATGGCAGAACCCTTAGGAGTATTGACAGGCAGAGAGATCTGGGCATACAGGTCCACAGGTCACAAAGTGGCAACGCAGGTGGATAAGGCATATGGCATGCTTGCCTTCATTGGTCGGGGCATAGAGTATAAAAATTGGCAAGTCATGCTGCAGCTGTACAGAACTTTAGTTAGGCCACACTTAGAATATTGTGTGCAATTCTGGTCGCCACACTACCAGAAGGACGTGGAGGTTTTGGAGAGGGTACAGAAGAGGTTTACCAAAATGTTGCCTGGTCTGGAGGGCATTAGCTATGAGGAGAGGTTGGATAAACTCTGTTTTCACTGGAATGATGGAGGTGGAGGGGCGACATGATAGATGTTTACAAAGTTATAAGTGGCATGGACAGAGTGGATAGTCGGAAGCTTTTTCCCAGGGTGGAAGTCATTTACTAGGGGACATAGTTTAAGGTGAGAGGGGCAAAGTTTAGAGGGGATGTGTGAGGCAAGTTCTTTACACAGAGGGTGGTGAGTGCCTGGAACTTGTTGCCAGTGGAGGTGGTGGAAGCAGGTACCATAGAGAATTTTAAGAGGCATCTTGACAAATACATGAATAGGATGGGAATAGAGGGATACGGACCCTGGAAGTGCAGAAGGTTTTAGTTTAGGCAGGAATCAAGATCGGCGCAGGCTTGGAGGGCCGAATGGCCTGTTCCTGTGCTGTACTGTTCTTTGTTCATGGCCCGGCATATCCCCACTCTCCCGTTACCATCAAGCCAGGAGACCAGCCCTGGTTCAATGAAGAGTGCAGGAGGGCATGCAAGGAACAGCAACAGACGTAGCTCAAAATGAGGTGTCAAACTGGTGAAGCTGCAACCCAGGACTACTTGCATGCCAAACAGTGTAAGCAGCATGTGATAGAGAGAGCTAAGCAATCCCACAACCAATGGATCAGATCTAAGCTCTGCAGTCCTGGGGGTGGTGGAGGACAATTAAACAACTAACTGGAGGAGGTGGCTCCACAAATATCCCCATCCTCAATGATGGGGAAGCCCAGCACATCAATGCAAAAGATGAGGCTGAAGCATTTGCAACAATCTTCAGCCAGAAGGGCCGAGTAGATCCATCTTGGCCTCCTCCTGAAGTCCCCAGCATCACAGATGCCAGTCTTCAGCCAATTCGATTCACTCCGCATTGTCAAGAAACAACTGAAGGCACTGGATACTGCAAAGGCTATGGGCTATTCCGGCAATAGTATTGAAGACCTGTGCTCCAGAACTGGCCGTGCCCCTAGCCAAGCTGTTCCAATACCGCAATAACACTGGCATCTACCTGGCAATATGGAAAAGTGCCCAGGTATGTCCCATACACAAAAGCAGGACAAATCCAACCTGGCTAATTACTGCCCCATCAGTCTACTCTCTCATCAGTGAAGTGATGGAAGGTGTCGTCGACAATGCTATCAAGCGGCACTTGCTTAGCAATAACCTGCTGACTGACCCTCCATTTGGGTTCCGCCAGGGCCGCTCAGCTCTTAACCTCATTACAGCCTTGGTTCAAACATGGACAAAAGAGCCAAACTCTACGTGAGGTGAGAGTGACTGCCCTTGACATCAAGGCAGCATTTGACAGAGTATGGCATCAAGGAACCCTAGTAAAACTGAGGTCAATGGGAATCAGGCCGAAAACACTCCACTGGTTGGAATCGTACCTAGTGCAAAGGAAGATGGTTGTAGTTGTTGGTCAATCATCTCGGCTCCAGGACATCAATGCAGGAGTTCTCAGGGTAGTGTTCTAGGCCCAACTATCCTCAGCTGCTGCATCAATTACCTTCCTTCAATTGTAAGATCAGAAGTGGGGATGTTTGCTGATGCAAAATGTTCAGCACCATTCATGACTCCTCAGATACTGAAGCAGTCCATGTAGAAATGCAGCAAGACCTGGACAATATCCAGGCTTGGGCTGATGTGTGGCACAAATGTTACTTGCCACTTAAGTGCCAGGCAATGACCATCACCAATAAGAGAATCTAACCATCTCCCCTTGACATTCAACGGCATTAAGATCACTGAATCCCCCCACTATCAACATCCTGGGGGATACCAATGACCAGAAACTGAACTGGAGTAGCCATATAAATACTGTGGCTACAAGAGCGTGTTCAGACTACGAATCCTGCGGCATGTAACTCACCACCTGACTCCCCAAAGTCTGTCCACCATCTACAAGGCACAAGTCAGGACTGTGATGGAATATTCCCCCACTTGCCTGGATGGGTGCATATCCAACAACACAAGAAGCTTGACACCATTCAGGTCAAAGCAGCCTGCCTGCTTGTTTGTTTGTGGATGGGGTGCCATTCACTCCTGTAGCAGCAGCAGTGTGTATCATCTTCAAGATGCAATGCACTAAGCCTACTCAGGCAGCACCTTCCAAACCCGTGACCTCTACCAACTAGAAGGACCAGGACAGCAGATGCGTGGGAATACCACCACTTGCAAGTTCCCCTCCAAACCCCACACCATCCTGACTTGGAACTACATTGCCGTTCCTTCACTGTTATTGGGTCAAAACCCTGGAATTCCCTTCCTAATAGTACTGCGGGTGTACCTACCCACATGGACTGCAGCGGTTCAAGAGGCAGCTCACCACAACCTTCTCAAGGCCTAGCCAACGACGCTCCCATCCCATGAAACGGATTTTTTTAAAAAAAAATTCTACTGTATGTTTCCAGTCAAATGAAAAGACACTGCTGGACTTGGTTCTTAGAATGAGGTGGGCCAAGTGGATCAAATATCAGTACGAGAACATTTAGGGGACAGTGATCATTGTATCATAGGTTTCGGTTGGATATGGGAAAGGACAAAGAACAATCCAGAGTAAGAACAATTAACACTGGGAAAGCCAACTTCAAGAATGGATCTGGGCTGATTAAATTGGAATCAAAGGTTGGCAGGAAAAACAGTAGCTGAACAATGGGCTACCTTCAAAGAAGAGATAGTTGAGGCACAGTCTCGGTATATTCCCTCAAAGGGGAAAGGTAGGGCAAACAAGTCCAGAGCTCCCCGGATAACAGAAGAGATAGAGGTGAAGACGAAGAAGAAAAAGTGTGCTTATGACAGATGTCATTTAGATAATACAATGGAATGGCAGGCTGAATGTAAAAGGTTCAGAGGGCAAGTGAAAAAGCAAATAAGAGAAGCAGTGAGTATGAAAAGAGACTGGCCGCTAACATAAAAGAGAATCCCAAAGTCGTCTCTAGGTATATAAATAGTGAAAGGATGGTAAAGGGTGGAGTAGGGCCGATTTGGGACCAAAAGGGGATTTACACATGGAGGCAGGGGGAATAGCTGAAGTATTAAATGAATACTTTGCATCTGTCTTTACCAAGGAAGAAGATGCTAACCAGGCCATGATGAAAGAGGAGGTAATTAATACACTAGGAGGATTTAAAATTGATGAGGTTTTAGATAGGCTGTCTGTACTTAAGTTGATAAAGCACCAGGACTGGATGAAATGCATTCAAGGCTACTGAGGGAGGTGAGTGGGAATTGTGGAGCCACTGGCCATAATTTTTCAGTCTTCCTTAGACTTAAGGTGGTGCCAGAGGACTAGAGAATTGCAAATGTTGCACCCCTGTTCAAAAAAAGATGTAAAGGTAAGCCCAGCATCTACAGACCAATCAATTTAACTTCAGTGGTGGGGAAACTTCTAGAAACAATAATTTGGGATAAAGTTAATAGTCACAAGGAAAACTGTGGGTTAATTAAGGAAAGCCAGCATGGATTTGTTAAGGGAAAGTAGTGTTTAACTAACTTGCTGGAGTTTTTTTGGAAGGGGTAACCAAGAAGGTTGATGGCAATGCAGTTGATGTGGTGTACATGGACTTCCAAAAGGCATGTGACACAGTGCCACACAACAGACTTGTGAGCAAAGTTATAGCTCATGGAATAAAAGGGACAGTAGGAACATGGATACGAAATTGGCTGAGTGACAGAAAACCGAGTGTCAGTTAATGGATTTTTTTTTTTCTGGCTGGAGGAAGGTTTGTAATGGAGTTCCCCAGGGGTCAGTGTTGGGACACTTGCTCTTCCTGATTAATGACTTAGACCTTGATATACAAGGCACAATTTCAAGATGTGTGGATGATACGAAACTTGGAAGCATTGTGAACTGTGAGGAGGATAGCATAGAATTTGAAAAGGACATAGACAAGAGGAAGATGAAGTTCAATGTGGAGAAATGTGAAGTGATTCATTTTGGTAGGAAGAACATGGAGAGGCAAAATTAAAATAAAGGGTACAACACTCAAGCGGGTGCGGGAACTGAGGGACCCGGGTATTGTTCTGACAGTGGTTCTATTTTTTTTTTTTTTTTGAGGACTCTTATTTTAGAATTATGGATATTTTGTAATAGAGCTCTAAAGAGAGTCTCTTTTTCGGTTAACCAGTGCATGTATATGTGAGGGGCTAAGGTAAAAGGGAACGTTCATATTTTAATCTGTATGTTAATGATTTGCTTCATTACTGGTTAAATCTTGTTTTATAATCAACCGATAATGATGTTTATTAAAGAAACCTGGTTGGTGTATATTTATTCTGGGTAAACATTTAACTATGTTGACCTGTGGAGAAGTGGAACTAGAAAAGGCAGTGCAGTCCTCCCACCTCCATCGTAACAGCATATATGTGTATAAGTCATTGAAGGTGGCAGAACAGGTTGAGAGCGATTAATAAAGCATACAGTATCCTAGGCTTTGTTAATAGGGGCATCGAGTACAAAAGCAAGGAAGTTATGTTAAGACACTAGTTTGGCCTCAGCTGGAGTATTGCATCAGTTCTGGGTGCTGCATTTAAAGAAAGATGTGAAGGCACTGAAAAGAGTGCAGAGAAGATTCACGAGAATGGTTCCAGGGATGTGGAACTTCAGTTATGAAGATAGGTTGGAGAAGTTGGGACTCTTTCCTTTGGAGAAGAGAAGGCTGAGAGGAGATTTGACAGGTATTCAAAATCATGGGTCTGCACAGAGTAGATAGGGAGAAACTGTTCCCACTAGTGAAAGGATCAAGAACGAGATGGCACCGATTTAAGATAATTGGCAAAAGAAGCAATGGCGACATGAGGAAAAACCTCTTTCACGCAGTGAGTGGTTAGGATCTGGAATGCACTGCCAGAGAGTGTGATGGAGGTAGGTTCAATTGAGGCATTCAAAAGGGAATTAAATAGTTACCTGAAAAGGAAGAATGTACAGGGTTGTGGGGAGAAGGCAGGGAAATGGCACTAAGTGAATTGCTCACTCAGCCGGTGTGGACACAATGGGCCGAATGGCCTCGTTCTGTGCTATAACAGTTCATCTATGATATATGCTTAGAGATGCAAGACAAGGCTAGAATACTTAGTGCTTTGTGTCCGTGTTTACTAAGGAAGAGGATGCTGACAATAATCGATTAGAAGCAGAGATGGTAGAGGTAATGGATGGAAAATTGAGAGGCAGTAGGTACTGGAAAGGCTGGCTATGCTGAGTGCATAAGTGGCCTGTTCTGGATGGCATGCCATCCAGGTTACTAAATGAACTGGGGATGGAGATAGCAGAAGAGCTTACTATAATCTTCCAGTCTTCCCTAGATATGGGCGAGGTGCCAGAGGATTGGCAAATGTGACACCCTTATTCAAGAAAGGGTGTAAGGACAGTCCTATGGGCCAGTCAGTTTAACATCAGTAGTGGGTAAGGTTTTGGAAACAATCAAAAAATTCAACAGGCACTTTGAGAGGATTGGGCTAATTAAGAATAGCCAGCACAGCTTTGTACAAGGCAGACTGTGCTTGATTAATCTCATTGACTTTTTTGCTGAAGTAACAGAGCAGGATGATGAAGGAAATGCAATGCATGTTGCCTATTTAGATTTTAAGCAAGTGTTTGACAAAATACCACAAAAGACTGCTTAACAAAATTGAGGCTCATGGAATAGGAGGGTCAGTGTCAACTTGGATTAAAAAAAATTGGCTTAAAACAAAACAAGTCATGGTAAATGGTTGATTTTCAGACTGAGGAATGGTAGACTGTGGTGTTCTCCAAGAGGTCAGTGCCGGGAGCACTGCTTTTTTAGAAATATATAAATGACTTGGATATTGGAATACAGAGTAAAAATGTCAACATTTGCCAATGATACCAAACTTGGAGTGGCAAACAGTGAAGACAAAACAAATTGACTTCAACAGGACATGGATAGGCTAGCAGAATGGACGGACATGTAGCAAATGCAATTTAATAGAGAAGGTGTGAGTTGCTGTATTTTGGCAGAAGGGATGGGGAGGGGCAATATAGACTTAATGACACAGTTCTAAAGTGTGCAGGGACAGAGGAACCTGGGGTGCAGATGCACAGATCTTTAAAGTTGGCAGGACATATTGAGAGAGTGGTCAGCAAAGCATATGGGATCTTTGGCTTCATATAGAAATAGAGTACAAAAGCAGGGAGGTTATGCTGAACCTTCATAAAACTCTGGTTAGGCCACAACTAGAGTATTGTGCCAGTTCTGAGCAGAGGCGATTAACAGACTGGTTCTAGAGATGAGGGATTTTAGTTACAAGTCTAGTTTGGAGAAGCTGGGGCTGGTCTGCTTGGAGCAAAGAAGATTGAAAGGAGATGTGATAGAGGTGTACAAGATGCTAGGTTTGGATAAGGCAGGGAAAGAAAAATCTTTTCCCATTAGCTGATGGTGCAAGGACTAAGGGACACAGATTTAGGGTTTTGGGCAAGAGATACAGGGAAAATTTGAGTAAGAACTCTTTTGATGCAGCGAGTGAAGTGACCTGGAAGTCGCTGCCTATGAGGGTGGTGGAAGCAAAGACAATCAATGATTTCAAAAGGAAATTTGATAGGCACTTGAAGGAAATAAACTTGCAGGGGTACAGCGATACAGCAGGGGAATGAGACTGACTGCCTTATGCTAAACCAGCATATATTCAATGGGCCAAACGGCCTCCTTCTGTTCCCTAAATGACACTCTCTGGGATATGAGAGAAGTTTTTGTAGCATTTCAGTGGGGTATTGTGGTGTTGCTTCAATATGCTGTTCTACTGTACAGAAAGGCATGAATCACATGCCTCCACATTGGTAAGCCTTGATCTTAGTGGGCTGAATCTGGAGGAACCAAAGAGTTTTAGCATTTCTCCATATTGGCAATGGAAAATAGGAACAAAATCAGTTGGACAGCCAATTTTTCTTAATTTCTAACAACTAACATCAGCAGAAATCTGGGCTGGAATTTTCATTACAGGGTCAGGAACCCAAAGCCTGACAAATTTCTGGGTCCCGACCCTGCGCTGATGTGATGTAATTTTCATATGTAGAAGGTCTAATTGGCCCCAGGGTGAGTCCGGTGTCAAATTAGAGGCACAAGAAGTGTTCTGGAGGTGGGACCAGGTTACAGAAGGTGATTTTAAAAGGCATGCGGCAGGCATGACTGGAGCAGTAGGGAGATTAGAGGGCCAGTGTTGGCATGCGCATGCATCTCCGGGCAGCATCCCATTTTTCTGATGTCTCCTTGGAGGTGCTGACTGAAGCAGTTGCAGAGATGAGAGCTGTTCTTCCTGGCTTCAGGAAGGAGAAATCCACCCAGAGAAACCAAGAGGGCTTGGATGGAGGTGACCACGAAAGTCAGCAGCTGGGGACCCACAAGAAGGAGGGAGGTCCAGTGTAGGAAGAAGTTCAATAACCTCTTGCACTCCGGTAAGGTGAGGGGCCAGTGGCACCCAGTTCATTGGCCACCAACTCTCTCAGCACCAGAATGCAAGTGAGCTGACCTCACGGAATGTCCATAGTTCTCCCTAACATTCAGATCAAGTGTACAGTTGCAACACCAAGACAGCAGCCACCCTAACATATGGGGCAACAGTCAGATGGGGACATTACTGAGGGGGATATCAGACCATATGTGTGTCATGCTGGAGAAGATGAGGGAGGGTGGCCTACTTATGAATCATTCTTCTCTCATCCTGCAAGATAAGAGCACCCATAGCGCTTAAGATGGCCAAAACGGGTGGTGGAGTGGCTCAACTGCAAACTTTGACCCCGCTGGAGGAGGCAATTCTGGAGATCGCCAGGGCACCCTTGAGGCATTTGGTGGGGGTGGCAAAATGGGAGGCTGTGAGCAACATGGTCATTGGAAAGCTCTTTCTTGAGGTGAAGGGCATGGAGGAGACTCCTGCCTAATGCATGCTTTGGACCTTAGATCGCTGTCATCTGAGGGGATGGTTGTACTGGGGCACTTGTTGAGTAGGAAGAGTCCTCCTTTCTATTTTCTTGTGTTTCCCACAGGGCCAGTTGCACCGGGGGAGCTAAGTGGACCCTGTGGGGGAGACACCATGGAACCTACATAGAAACAAAGAAAATAGGAGCAGGAGTAGGCCATTTGGCCCTTGGAGCCTGCTCCGCCATTCATTATTATCATGGCTGATCATCCAACTCAATAACCTGTTCCTGCTTTCACCCCATACACTTTGATCCCTTTAGACCCAAGAGCTATATCTAATTCCTTCTTGAAAACATACAGCATTTTGGCCTCGACTGCTTTCCACAGGCTCAACACACTCTGGGTGAAGAAATTTCTTATCTCAGTCCTGAAAAGTTTACCCCATATCCTTAGACTATGACCCCTAGATCTGGACTCTCCCACCATCGGCAACATCCTTCCTGCATCTACCCTGTCAAGTCCTGTTAGAATTTATTAGGTTTCTGCCCCCCCCCACCCCCCCCCCCCCCCCCCCCCCACTCTTATGAACTCCAGCAAATATAATCCTAACGGACTCAATCTCTCCTCATACGTCAGTCCCGCCATACCAGGAATCAGTCTGGTAAACCTTTGCTGCACTCTCTCTATAGCAAGAACATACTTCCTCAGATAAGGAGACCAAAACTCTGCACAATATTCCAGGTGTGGCCTCACCAAGGCCCTGTATAATTGCAGCAAGACATCCCTGCTCCTGTACTCGAATCCTCTAGCTATGAAGGCCAACATACCATTTGCCTTTTTTACCACCTGTTGCACCTGCATGCTTACCTTCAGCGACTGGTGTACAAGAACACCCACGTCTCGCTGCATATTCCCCTCTCTGTTTATAGCTGTTCAGATAATCTGCTTTCCTGTTTTTGCTACCAAAGTAGATAACCTCACACTTATCCACATTATACTGCATCTGCCATGCATTTGTCCACTCACTCAACTTGTTCAAATCACCCTGAAGCCTCTCCGCATCCTCCTCACAACTCACCCTCCCACCCAGTTTTGTCATCTGCAAATTTGGAGATATTACATTTAGTTCCCTCATCTAAATCATTTAATATATTATTGTGAATAGCTGAGGTCCTAGCACCTATCCCCTGCGGTACCCCACTAGTCACTGCCTGCCATTCGGGAAAAAGACCCATTTATTCCTACTTTGTTTCCTGTCTGCCCACCAATTTTCTATCTATTGCAATCTTTTGGGCCTCCTTATCTCGAGAGACAATGGATACGCGCCTGGAGGTGGTCAGTGGTTTGTGAAGCAGCGCCTGGAGTGGCTATAAAGGCCAATTCTGGAGTGACAGGCTCTTCCACAGGTGCTGCAGAGAAATTTGTTTGTTGGGGCTGTTGCACAGTTGGCTCTCCCCTTGCGCCTCTGTCTTTTTTCCTGCCAACTACTAAGTCTCTTCGACTCGCCACAATTTAGCCCTGTCTTTATGGCTGCCCGCCAGCTCTGGCGAATGCTGGCAACTGACTCCCACGACTTGTGATCAATGTCACACGATTTCATGTCGCGTTTGCAGACGTCTTTATAACGGAGACATGGACGGCCGGTGGGTCTGATACCAGTGGCGAGCTCGCTGTACAATGTGTCTTTGGGGATCCTGCCATCTTCCATGCGGCTCACATGGCCAAGCCATCTCAAGCGCCGCTGACTCAGTAGTGTGTATAAGCTGGGGATGTTGGCCGCTTCAAGGACTTCTGTGTTGGAGATATAGTCCTGCCACCTGATGCCAAGTATTCTCCGAAGGCAGCGAAGATGGAATGAATTGAGACGTCGCTCTTGGCTGGCATACGTTGTCCAGGCCTCGCTGCCGTAGAGCAAGGTACTGAGGACACAGGACTGATACACTCGGACTTTTGTGTTCCGTGTCAGTGCGCCATTTTCCCACACTCTCTTGGCCAGTCTGGACATAGCAGTGGAAGCCTTACCCATGCGCTTGTTGATTTCTGCATCTAGAGACAGGTTACTGGTGATAGTTGAGCCTAGGTAGGTGAACTCTTGAACCACTTCCAGAGCGTGGTCGCCAATATTGATGGATGGAGCATTTCTGACATCCTGCCCCATGATGTTCGTTTTCTTGAGGCTGATGGTTAGGCCAAATTCATTGCAGGCAGACGCAAACCTGTCGATGAGACTCTGCAGGCATTCTTCAGTGTGAGATGTTAAAGCAGCATCGTCAGCAAAGAGGAGTTCTCTGATGAGGACTTTCCGTACTTTGGACTTCGCTCTTAGACGGGCAAGGTTGAACAACCTGCCCCCTGATCTTGTGTGGAGGAAAATTCCTTCTTCAGAGGATTTGAACGCATGTGAAAGCAGCAGGGAGAAGAAAATCCCAAAGAGTGTGGGTGCGAGAACACAGCCCTGTTTCACACCACTCAGGATAGGAAAGGGGTCTGATGAGGAGCCACCATGTTGAATTGTGCCTTTCATATTGTCATGGAATGAGGTGATGATACTTAGTAGCTTTGGTGGACATCCGATCTTTTCTAGTAGTCTGAAGAGACCACGTCTGCTGACGAGGTCAAAGGCTTTGGTGAGATCAATGAAAGCAATGTAGAGGGGCATCTGTTGTTCACGGCATTTCTCCTGTATCTGACGAAGGGAGAACAGCATGTCAATAGTCGATCTCTCTGCACGAAAGCCACACTGTGCCTCAGGGTAGACGCGCTCGGCCAGCTTCTGGAGCCTGTTCAGAGCGACTCGAGCAAAGACTTTCCCCACTATGCTGAGCAGGGAGATTCCACGGTAGTTGTTGCAGTCACCGCGGTCACCTTTGTTTTTATAGAGGGTGATGTTGGCATCGCGCATGTCCTGGGGTACTGCTCCCTCGTCCCAGCACAGGCATAGCAGTTCATGTAGTGCTGAGAGTATAGCAGGCTTGGCACTCTTGATTATTTCAGGGGTAATGCTGTCCTTCCCAGGGGCTTTTCCGCTGGCTAGGGAATCAATGGCATCACTGAGTTCCGATTTGGTTGGCTGTATGTCCAGCTCATCCATGACTGGTAGAGGCTGGGCTGCATTGAGGGCAGTCTCAGTGACAGCATTCTCCCTGGAGTACAGTTCTAGGTAGTGCTCAACCCAGCGGTCCATCTGTTTGCGTTGGTCAGTGATTATGTCCCCCGATTTAGATTTGAGGGGGGCGATCTTCTTGATGGTTGGCCCAAGAGCTCTCTTCATGCCATCATACATTCCTCTGATGTTTCCGGTGTCTGAGGCCAGCTGAATATGGCTGCATAGGTGTTGCCAGTAGTCGTTTGCGCAACGCCTAGCTGTTCTTTGTGCAGTACTTCTGGCTGCTTTAAGTGCTGCGGATGTTAAATCGCTGGGGGCTTTCTTGTAGTTCAAAAGTGCAATGCGCTTAGCGGCTATGACAGGTTCCAGCTCTTCATTATGAGATTGAAACCAGTCTGCATTTCTCTTCGCACTTTTGCCGTAGGTGGTCAAAGCTGACTCATAGATGGCGTCTCTGATGTGGGCCCACTTGGTCTCAGCATCCCCTGTGGGAGTGCTTTGAAGGGCTGTTACAAGTGAATTTAGAAATTTTTGTAACAGCTGTGGGTGAGAAATTCTGCTCGTGTTGATGCGCGGGTGGCCCTTCTGCTTGGAATGATGCAACTTCTTTGGTCTGAGTCTAACCTTGCTGCACACCAGGGAGTGGTCGGTGTCGCAGTCCGCACTGTGTAAGCTGCGTGTGATTTGAACACTGTTTAAGGCGGCTCGCCTTGTGACAATGAGGTCTAGCTGGTGCCAACGACGTGATCTTGGGTGCCTCCATGAAACCTGGTGACAGGGTTTAGTGTGAAAGAACGAGTTGGTGATGCAGAGGTTATGATAGGTACACAACTCAAGCAGGTATCTATTGCAATACACTACCCCAATCCCATGCGCTTTAATTTTACACGCTTATCTCTTATGTTGGACTTTGTCGAAAGCCTTCTGAAAGTCCAAATAAACCACATTCACTGGCTCCCCCTCATCAACTCTACTAGTTACATCCTCGAAGAATTATAGTAGATTTGTCAAGCATGATTTCCCTTTCATAAATCCATGCTGACTGCCCAATTCTACCACTGTTTTCTAAGTGCTCTGCTACAAAATTTTTGATAATGGACTCTAGAATTTTCACCACTACTGACATCAGGCTGACTGGTCTACAATTCCCTGCTTTCTCTCTACCTCCCTTTTTAAATAGTGAGGTTACATTAGCTACCCTCCAACCTGTAGGAACTGTTCCAGAGTCTACAGAATCTTGGAAGATGACCACCATCCACTATTTCTAGGGCCACTTCCTTGTGTACTCTGGGATGCATACCATCAGGCCCTGGGGATTTATCGGCCTTCAATCCCATCAATTTCCCCAACACCATTTCTCTACTAATACTGATTTCCTTCAGTTCCCCTCTCTCACTAAGCCCTGTGTTCCAACATTTCTGGTATGATATTTGTGTCCTCCTTTGTGAAGACAGAACCAAAGTATGCATTTAGTTGGTCAGCCATTTCTTTATTCCCCATAATAAATTCCCCTATTTCTGACTGTAAGGGACCTACATTTGTCTTCACCAATCTTCTCTTCACATACCTATAGAAACTTTTAGTCAGTTTTTATGTTCCCCGCAAGCTTGCTCTCGTACTCTATTTTCCCCTTCTTAATCAATCCCTTGGACCTCCTTTGCTGAATTCTAAACTGCTCCCAATCCTCAGGTCTGGTTTTTTTCTGGCAAATTTATTTGCCTCTTCCTTGGATCTAATGCTATCTCTAATTTCCCTTGTAAGCCATGGTTTGGCTACCGTTCCCGTTTTACTTTTGCACCAGACAAGGATAAACAATTGTTGCAGTTCATCCATGCACTCTTTGAATGTTTACCATTGTCTATCCACTGTCATCCCTTTAAGTCATGTTTCCCAATCTGTCACAGGCAACTCGCGCCTCAAACTCGTTTCCTTTACTAAGCTTCAGAACCCTAGTCTCGGAATCAACTACATCACTCTCCATCTTGATGAAGAATTCTATTATATTATGGTCGCTCATCCCTAAGGGGTCTCGCACCACTAGATTGTCGATTTATTCCCCTCATTACACAATACCCAGTCTAGGATAGCCTGTTCTCTGGTTGGTTCCTTAACGTATTGGTCCAGAAAACCATCCCGTATACACTCCAAGAATTCTTCCTCTACCTGTACCATCATATCATACCTTGGCACCTTCCACCAGTGCAGACACAACCCAGTCGGGATCCAGAGTAGCATAAGAAAAGAGCACTGGTTGAACCTCACCAACTGTGAGCAGGAGGAAGAGGGTGAGGCAGTCAGCTGTGGGCAGTCCTCCTCAGGACAGAGGCCAGACACAGTGATGCTTTGCTGGGCCAAGGTGCTATGCCTCAGGTGTCACAAACAAGGAGGGTCTTCCTCAAGAACCAGAGGCACATAAGTTCCTGTTTGTCAGAATTCCCTTGAAGAGCCATGGAGGGGCGATGGAGTCCATGCAGCACGTTTGCTCTGTCACGACCCAGGGATTCAACTGCATGAGAAATTGGGCAACTTCTTGTAGAGCCATATGCAACACCACTCTGTGTGGGTGCAGGAGCAACGCACTGGTATGCACAGAAAGAGCAAGACTCTTTGTAGCATCAACCACTGTGTCCCTGATGGCCCACAGATGCATGGAGCGGATGCCAGCTGTGTTTGTCAGTGGCCTCATCCAGTAACCAAGGGCACCAGGAAAGGGCTGAGACGTTCGAAGCGGCAGATGAAGGGGCCACTCCCCAGGGGGCACTGGCATTACCCTCTCTGACTCGAGCCATTTGTGTGCCAAGGCCCTGTGACAGACGCAGCCCCTGCAATGATGCAGTCGCAACAGTCTAAGGAGTAGTCCCCAAGGGCATATCAGATGAGGATGGAAACTACGGGTATCTCAGCCAGAGGCAGAGACTAGGGAGCAGGCTGCCTCCACCTCATCCTCTGCCACAGTGGGAGCACCCCGTACAAGTGTTGGGGAAAGAAAAGTGCCACGCTGTTGACCATTTAATGGGTCACCTGTGAGCTGTTCTGCACATTTGTCTGTTCTTTTGTTATCACCACGTTATTAACTTGTTTGTTATCACTATGATGTGTGTTATTGATGTTGCATCTCTGAAGGGGAGGGAGCATTGTGGGGGGTGGGGGGAAACATGGGGCCCTAGCAATGTTATGTGCTGTTGGTGAATGTTGGCGGAGAAACCCTCATTCTGCACGCTCATGGTTGGCAATGGGACCTCGCAGTTATGGGTCATAACGGTATGATAACTCTATGCTAGAAGGTGAATTTTGGAGTCATCAGCCACAAGGGCCTGGGGCGATCAGCTGAAGCGCTGCTGAATCAGCTACTGCCATGCCAGATTGCAGTTCACCGAGGTCTGTGACAGCACTGTGTCCTCCACTGCCTGGTTGCCAGTCACTGCTGGAGCAATCCCTTCCTCCTCCTCTTCTGCTTCCCAGTCCTCCTCTGAGGTGCGATGGCATTCCAGCTCCTCCTCCTTCATCCATCTCCAGCCCTCTTCGCATTGTCATGTTGCGCAGGGTGCAGCAGATGACCATGATATGGGACACTCTGGCTGACTCTAACTGGAGGGCAACACCTGACTGGTCAAGGCAACGGAAGGGCATCTTCAAGAGGCCAATGGTCTGTTCGATGCAGTCTATGTTAGGAGATGGCTCTGGTTGTAGCACCTCTCTCCATCATATCTGGGTTTCGGACATGTATCAGGAGCTAAAGGCCTGCTCAGGTTGGAAAAAAGAACCTGACCCGAACCCAACCGATCCACAGCAGACCCGAGCCTAACCCGACCCGACCACCCCTTTACTTACCTTCCGGCTCGGAAGCTCCAGTGTATACGTGATGTTATAGTGACGTCACTCGCTCACTGCGCAGACTCCGTTTCGTCCTGGACTCTCAGCTCAAGTTTTTTTTTTTTTTAAATTAATACTTACCAGCAGAGCACTTACCGTGTGTGTCCGGCCCGACCCGACCGCCGGACCCGGAAGAGGGGCCGACCTGACCCCAACCCAACACATGTCGTTGGGTACGGATCGGGTAGCAGGCCTTTATCAGGAGCCACCCATGGAGTCTGGATGTGGGCCTGAAGAGGTCGGCACCTGGGACTCTCTCAGAATAAAACAGTCCTGACAGCTGCCCAGGATCTGGATGCACACCTGCAAGATTCACTTCCTGTGGTCACAGATCATCTGGACATTCAATGAGTGGTAGCCCTTTCTGTTCAGAAATCTGACTGGCTGGTCTGTCGGTACCTTGATGGTTACATGAGTGCAATCGATGACGCCCTGGACCTGAGGGAATCCATCAATGGCAGTAAAGCCCATCTAGGTCAAAGTGGATGTATTGCCCTGCCCTCCTGAATATAGCATCCAGGACCTGCCTGATGGCATGGGATGCCAACTACAAGATGCCACCTAGGTCCGCAGCTAATCCCAGGAATGACCCGGTTGCATAGAAGTTCAAGGCGATGGTGACCTTGACGGTTGCAGGTAAGAGGCTGACCTGGGAGCTGCAAGGCCTCAGGTCATTGTGGATCAGAGCACAAATGTCTGACACCATATGCCTGGATAGGCTTAGCCTCCTACGGCACTGAAGCACTGTCATTTGCAGGTTAGCTGACTCTTGGGTGGTCAAACTGATGTCTAGGGTAGTGCATTCTTCCTCTTGCAGGCCTCCACAGCGCTCTTCAGGTCTCCTGCTGTCCATGAGGTTACATCTGCTGAAGCTCATCCTGGCTGCTCTGTTCAACGTCCGAATAGCCTATTCCCATCTGAACTCCCTCAGCTGGTGCTCCGTTCACCAGGCTTTCCCCTGCCAACCCAGTTGCTCAAGTGATACCAGTGGGCTAACATCCCTCTCCAGATTCCTACCACTCACCACTGACAAATGCAAGTTTTACATCTCCAGCAATGGCTACCCTGTGGTACCTTTGGAGCAGCTGAACTTTATTTTGGGCCTCTGCATTATATGTTAATCCGCTCTCCACATTGTTCATGTCTTCTACACCCTGCCGTGCTCCAAACATGGCAATTTCCCTGTGCCCCTCCATTGAAACTCTCAAACTACTCCTGACCAGCCTTTTAATGAGCTCAACAGGCGAATAATTGGAGACCTGCAGGCTTCCCATTCCCTCCCTCTCGGTGTTCTTTTAAAAACATCTTTGTGTTCCGGAGGTGGCGGGCAAATGATCTTCAAATGCACAGGCACCTACTTCCACTCCCAACAGGCTTTAAAAATCTGGCTGCAGGAAACTGGTTACCTATTCACACTGTTGGCCTGGGAATGACATTTAGCCCAAAGGGAAAGTGTATGTTTCTAAAAAATAAATGTATTAAAATGAAAATAAGCATTATTTATTAAGCATTGCCCCCCGCTTTTTGCCCGCACAGCGACTGTATTTTAAAAAAAAACCAAGGCACTGTTTGTCGGGGAACAGGAATTCTCCCAGTATCTTAGCTAACATTCCTCCCTCAAAGGAAAACCGGTAAATCAGTCATTCATCACCTTGCTGTCTGCAATTGGCTACTATATTGCCTACATGATAGCAGCACTTCAAAAGAATTTAATTGATTGTGAAACACTTTGAGATGCCCTGGGAATGTGACAAAATGCTATATAAATGCAAGTTTTTTTTTTAACTCATTTGTAATTTCATCAAACCTGGATCAGTTCAGAAACTATTTTGCATATACTACTCAGCAGCATACAGTGTCCTTTACACATTTAACTGGTTGAGGCAGACAGAAAGCTTGCAAATAACGAGAATTGCATCCTGCACGCCACCTTTTTGATTACCGGCTATGGAAGAACTAAACTGCAATTTGCTAACAATTGACAAATGAATGTAAATATGCTGGTACAGCTTTCAGAATTTCACAGTTGATTACTGTTATTTCAATTCTAATAAATATCATTTCCTCCTCAGATCAATGTTCTGCATATCCAAGTTGGTGTTCTAAAAGCAAAGGTACAAAAATAGATCTGGACAGGCCAGAAATCTGACCTTCAGAGAGGATAGCAATCTCATCAAAATAACTTGAAGTTTAAATTCAGTTCAAATCTAACATGCCTAAAGTAGAAGCTGAACATGCTTCAATGTTTCAAGCATTTTCCTTGGGTCAATGTACATTTTGACTTTGAAGTTTTACAATACCAATGTCACAAATGATCACAGCAAATAATTATCTAAAAGTCGAGATAAGGATTCAAATGCTGGAACGGCAAGGATTTAGATTTCCAAGCCAGGACAGTGTGACTTGGAGGCGATGGTGTTCCCGCTCACTTTCTACCCTTGTCTTTCTATCTATCTGGTTTGGTTTCTGGTCAATGGTGACCTGCAGGATGTTGATCAGGATTTGTTGACTGTAATGCCATTGAATGTAATGGGGAGATAGTTACTCTTGTTGGAGATGCTTATTGCCTGGCACTTGTGAAGCATGAATGTTACTTGCCAATTATCAGCCCAAGCCTGAATGTTATCCAGGTCTTGCTGCATGAGAGCATAGGCTGCCTCAGTATCTGAGAAGTTGCAAATGGAACTGACCAGTGTAATCATCTGCTGAAGATTGTTGGACATAGGACACTGCTCTGAGAAACTCTTGCAGCGATGTTCTGGGGCTGAGATGATTGGCCTCCAAAAACCACACCACCACCTTTTTGTGCTAGGTATGACTCCAGCCAATGGAGAGTTTTCCTTGATTCCCATTGACTTCAATTTTACTAGAGCTCGTTGATGCCACACTTGATCAAATGCTGCCTTGATGTTAAGGACAGTCACACTCTTCACCTCTGGAATTCTGCTCTTTTGCCCAAGTTTGGACCAAGGCTGTAATGAAGTCTGGAATAGAGTGTCCTGACAGAACCCAAACTGAGCATTGGTGAGCAGGTTATTGGTCAACAAGTGCTGCTTGACAACTCCTGACAACCTCTTCCAAGGCTTGGTTAATGATTGAGAGTAAACCTTTTGGGCAGTAATTCACTGGATTGGATTGTAATACTTTTAGTGGACAGGAGATACCTGGGTAATTTTTCACATTGTTGGAGAGATGCCAGTGTTGTAGCTGTACTGGAAGAGCTTGGGGCTGGAGACGTGGCCAATCCCGGAGCATAAATCTTCAACTACAGCCGGGATGTTGTCAGGGCCCATAGTGTTTGTTGATATCATGTGGAGTGAACCACTTTGGGTTCTACAATGTTGGGAACCTCAGCAGGATGCTGATTTGGATCGTCCACTTGGTACTTCAGTCGAAGACGGTTGCAAACCTTTCAGCATTATCTTTTGCATACGAATATACAAACCTATAAATAGGATGAGAAAAGACCTACTGCTTCATCCAACCTGATCTAACTGCATCAAGTAGAGAGAAAACGAGCAGAAGATGTGGTATTTCCATCCAAGAATATATCAGCGGAGAAGAGAAGAAACTGTGATGTCTCCAGGCAGGAAGAGGGAAAATCCAAGGGAAATCCGAGCTGAGCAGTCACTAAAGCATCCTGGTAACCAGTTATAGGGATATTTTGAGCAACCTGAAAGTGAACAATGTGGGCAAGAACAGGGGTTGGCAGCTGCTCACAGTATTTCTATGCAACCAAGAGTAGCACATCTGCTCTTACTGGTTCCACATCAAGGTAAGTAGAAATGGTAATACTTCCCTTTTCTTTGACAGCCTTCACTAGTCCCTTTAGTGATTGCTGATTAGGCTGTTATAGTTATGGAAAAACTAATCTGAGCATGCACAGTCCGTTGACTAGGGTAATCAGAGGCCCAATACCTCTGACTTACTGACTATAAGGCATTGATTTGAACTGGCAACCGAAGTTCAAATGCAGATCAGGCTTGAGATGAGCAAACCAAGGCAGAGCTTCTTCCTCCTCTTGTTTTGTATATTCTAAAACTATTTGCAAATTTAGAGAATGAAAATGATTTTAACTTCCTGCCATTGGCAGGAAAGGAGCAGGACAGTAGCTAATATAGAGCTGTTCTGTTTCTTGCTCCATTCCTGCTAATGTGTGATTTCAACACCATTGATTTTGCTGGTGGAGGAAGGTCCTACTAAACTTCACAGGAGTCTCATTTAATAAATGCAAATTGGGATCCTATAAGATACATGGGATCCCAATGGCATTTTAACCTGCTCATGTGCGGGGCGCCTGCCGTGGTCGCCCGCCAGGTGAACCTACCAGGAACCAGTGAGGTAAGTTACAAAACCTTTCTTTACTGGGTTCAGAGAAGCAGGAGTGCTCTACTGCTGCCTCGACTGCCCTAGACTCTTTCAGCTCCCCCAAGCACAAGACTCGTGGAATATCCTTTCCCAGACCTGCCAGTCATCTCGTTCTGATGCTGGAGGCTGGTCTCCAAGCTATCTGAATTTCATCCTCCCCCGCCAGCCAGCTGCCACTTTTTGCCAGAAACATATTTCAGCAGCTAAAATCTGACAGGTCTCCCACTCACAAACCCACACGAGATTGCTCCTGCCCAGAATTAAAATCGGCCTTGAAAGTCACTTGGTTACTACAGAGCATGTTTACAAAGTTCTAGAGCTATCATTTGGATACAGTAGTTGAGCCTGCAGAAGTGGATTGAGTGAAATTAGTCAGGTTTATATTTTTGCTACGCAATGGAAAGCGACTTAATTTTAAAATAAATTTGTACATATAAACATGCAGAAATTGGAATTCTTGCAGGACGGGGTATTTTGATTATGTGGAACACAGAACGAAAGACATATAAAACATGGCAAATCATAGCTGTATCTGCTTACAGTTTACACCAGCATGCTTCTGAATCATCAGCCTTAAATCTATACTGAGATAAACTTTGTTTAAAAACAGCATTCATTCAACATCCAGAATTTGAGAGTAGTATTATCAAATGGAGGTTGGATTTTAGCTGACTTTAAACCCAGTTGGAAGGACACATATGTATTTCAAATACGTGGTCAGATTACCAGTAGATTAAAGGCAGAATGTGTCGGACACTGTTACTTGCTGTCTGATTAACAAGAGCAGCTTTGTCCTTTTGTTGATTAGACAGAAGTAACAATACGCATAGTTCAAAATGAGACAAAACTTAGGAAACATTCTTCTTGCCCAACCTGCAACATTTCAGAAGATCATTTTGTTTGCAGTAGTGAAATGCTGCCAAGCTGGCTTCCCTTTTCCTTGGGTTGTCATGGAAACTGACCACAGCCAATCACAAGAATTAACTGCTTTAAAATGTGAAAGCCAGGTCCAAGTGTTCCTCACCTGCATTGTGGCGTGCAACATATCCCAGTGCCCAAGCTGCTGCTTCCTTCACTCCTGGATCAAACTCCTCCAGGCAGATCACCAATGCATCCAGTGCCCCACAATCCACCACTGCTTGGGCTAGTTGAGGAGAGTGTTTGGCCACGGCTCTCAACACAAAGGCTGCAGCTTTCTTGTAGAAACGCTTTATAAAAATAGAAGTATTTCGTAACCAGCTTATTTAAATAGAGCTTTGTGATGCCTAATTTTAGATGTGTTTTTATGGTGCAGAAAAACCTAAATAATCACAGTACACCATGATGACATAAGTGTTAAATTTATTTTGAGTACATATGGCTGTTTCTAATATCTAAAATGATTTTTTTAATTGACGACATTCTTTTAAAAGTACCATTCATGTCCTTGGTAAAATAACAGGCATGCTGTTTTACATGGGCATACACTGTAATATATATTACAATATATTCATCAATCACTTCCACTTTGTGAAAGATTTGAAAAATAAATATGACCAAATGAAAATTACATTGCAAAAGCTTGTTTTGTAGCTGATAATTTATCAGGTGTTGAGTCTGCTAATGTGGCTCTGAAGAAAAGTTTTAAGAGCAGACTAGTCATGACTGTTCTTTTCGTTAAATCTGGTTTCCTTTATATAATGCATCACGAACACCATTCTATGACCAGATGAAATAACTGGAGCTTTCAAGATGTGACCAGAAACTACAATGAGTAGCACCAAAAAGTGAATCATCTACATTATCTTGAAGGTAAATTAAGTAAACCTTACAGCACCTACTCAAATGATCAGTGGATTTGAATGTACACTGATACATTTTATCAAAAGGGAAAGAATACAACACCATCTTAATTTAAAAATACGCATCTGACTTCAAGTGAAAAATTATTAATGTTTTTGAAATGCATAAGGATGGCAATTTAATAAGCTTTTTTCTAAATGGTTTGAAATAATGTGTCATCACTGTAATCATCAACTTGGAAGTCAGGAAGGTAGTTTTGCCCAAGGGACAAACAGATTGCTTGCATGTGCAGCTAAACTCTACATGAACTGGCTAATTAGCTTCCTTCACTTGCCCTCAGTCACTAAAGTATGATAGGCCTTTTGTGACCCCGCACTAATCTGCTGGTGCCCTCAATGATCCCAGCTAACCACTGTCTCACAGCTGCCTGACAAACTAAAAGCTAATGTGCAAAGCCTCGGTGCAGGCAATTTATGCTGTTTTTAAACTAGATCCCTTCAGTAGGGAAAAAATATTCAAAACTAGCTCACAGTTGGAATACAAATCACCATGACGTACACAATTCACTTATTTTAATACATGCTTTCACTCTTCTAAGTCGTGAAACTGCAGAGCTCTACCTTTATGATTATACCAATATTATCTCTTTTTTGATCTTAGTGTAAAGGAAATATGAGGTCTTACATTTTGTTCCGCCAATGAATACACTAGCTGCGGAAGAATGTCTCCCTTAACAACAGCCTCAGCCAGATCATCATTGTAATTAGCTAGACGTCCCAGTGCCAATGCTGCTGTCTGCTGAATGCTTGGAACTACGTCTAGTAACAGGGGCCTCAAAAGAGACATCACACCTATAGGGGAGAGAGAAAATAGGAAAATTATACATTTTAGTTTTATTCTACAATACTTAGAAAGCAGTTTGCTTTTCAATTGTTTGTTCATCAATCTTTTTATTAATTGATTCCTACTAGATAGCAGATAATGTGAGATTTTTTTTAAAACCGAGAATAACAGTGTAAGAAATAGAAAAAATTAAAGGAACCAAAATGACGACAACCATTAAGTCAACAGCTGTTAATTTAGTTGTCCATGTTACTTTAAGAATGAGGGTTGTCATCTACGAGAGGGTTCTTATGCCACACACCGACAACAGTAAACTTTTGTTACTTTCAGTATTTTTCTTCATTTTTGTATCAACAATTACATATCACTTTTTTTAAATTCATCGGATCCTTACTCACTGCCATAAAACTCCCTCCTTCAATTACAACAGAAGATCCACTTCTGTAGAGAAGGACTGATAATGCTGATTTTACTTTTCTCCATCCACCAATGAGGAGTCACTTCCTATCTACTACTCCTTCAGCAATTTGGCCAACAGCAAGCATAGCTTACGCTATTTAAACAATGATCAAAGATGAATTAAATTTAGGCAAAAGGGATTTCAGTATTCTACTATCATAGCTGTAGAGCTAACAAGTTATTTATTTCCACCGTTTGTCACATTTTAGCTTTTAGAAAACTGGATGTGTCTTTATTAACTGAAAATAACTAAAATTATGTATCACAATAAAAGATGTATAATTTCTACATTACACCAATGACTACATTTCAAAAGTACTTCATTGGTTATAAAGTTCTTTGGGAAGTCCCATGGTAGTGAACAACACTTACATAAATGTAAGTCTGTCTTCGCATTTTGTTAAAATCGCACAGAGACTACCTTTTATTATAAAGCTTAATGTAGTTTACATTTAAGGTGCTGCATGTGTGAATTAATATCCTTCCTAGGAAGGGGAAATCAGTATTTTCTTCATTTGTGGGATGTGGTCGTTGCTGACAAGGCCAGACTTTATTGGCCATCCTTTAATTACCCTTGAAGGTCATGATCAGCCATCTTCTTGAACCCCTGCAGTCTATGTGGTCTAAGTACACATGGAGTGCTGTTGGACAGAGATCCACAACTTTGACCCAGTAACAATGAAGGAACAGCAATATATTTCTAAGTCAGGATGACTTGGAGGGAAGTTTGAAAGTGGTAGTATTCCCATGGATCTGCTGACCTTGTTCTTCTGGGTGATAGAGGTCATGGATTTGGAAGTTGCTGTCAAAGGAGCCTTTATTGAGTTGCTGCACTGCATCTTGTAGATAGTACACTCTGCTGCCACTGTGCAGCAATGGTGAAGGGCGTGAATGCTTATTGTGGTGGATGGGGTACCTGTCAAGTGGGCTGCTTTGTCTTGGATGATGTCGAGTGTCTTGTGTGTCGTTGAGTTGCACTCATCAAGGCAACTGGACAGCATTCCATCACACTCCTGACTTGTACCCTGTAGATGGCGAACAGGCTTTACGGAATCAGGAGGTAAGTTACTTGCTGCAGAAAGCCAGCCTCTGTCCTCTTCCAACCACAGTATTTATGTGGCTGGTACAGTTAAATTTCTGGTCAATGATGACGCCCATGATGTTGACCGTGGGGGCTTCAGAAACAGTATTGCCATGGAATATAAAGGAGATCGTTAGATGTTTGCTTGTTGGAGATAGTTACTGACCGGCACTTGTGTGGCATGAATGTACGTGTCACTTATCAGTCTAAGCCTGAATACCATCAGGTTACTGCATGTGGGCATGGACAGCTTCATTACCTGACGAGTTATGAATGTAACTGAAAAATGTGTAATCATTAGCAAACATCCTCGCTTCTGAACATATGATGGAGGGAAGGTCATTGATAAAGCAGCTGAAGATGGTTTAGTCTAAATCAATGTCCTGAGGAACTCTTGCAGTGATATCCTGGGACTAGGATGATTAGCCTGCAACAACTACCATCATCTTCCTTTGTGCTAGGTATGATGCCAGCAAATGGAGAGTTTTCCCCCCCAATTCCTATTGACTTAAGTTTTAGTAGGGCTCCTTGATGTCACATTCAGTCAAATGCTGCCTGAATGCCAAGGACAGTCACACTCACCTCACCTCTGGAATTCAGCTCCTTTGTCCAATTTTAGACAAAGGCAATAATGTGGTCTGGATCAGAGTGAGTGGTCATGGAAGAACTCAAGCTGAGCATCAGTGAGTAGATTATTGCTGAGTAAATGCCAATTGATAGCATTATCGACAACACCTTCCAACAATGGTGACAGAGTACAGTGATGGGGTGATAATTGGCCTGATTGGATTTGGGGACAGGAGATAGCTGGGCAGTTTTCCACATTGTTGGGTAGATACCAATGTTGTACTGTACTGGAATAGCTTGACTAGGGGTGCAGCTAGTTCTGGAGCACAAGTCTTCAGCAATACAGCCAGGATGTTGTCAGAGCCCATAGCCTTTGCTGTATCCAGTTCACTCAGCCATTTTTTGATAATGACATGGAGTGAAATGAGGTGGCTCAAGACCGGCATCGGTGATGCTGGGAACCTATGGAGGAGGCCAAGATGGAACAATCATTCATTCGGCACCTCTAGCTGAAAATGGCTGAAAACGCTTCAGCCTTGTCTTTTGCGCTCGTGTGCTAGATACCACCATCACTGAGAATGGGGATGTTCGTGGAGCCGCCTCCTCCCATTTAGTTTTTAATTGTCCACCATCATTCATGACTGGATGTGGCAGGACTGCAGAAGTGTAATCTGATCTGTTGGTTCTGGGATCACTCGGCTCTTGCCAAAACACGCTTCTTCTGCTGTTTAACATGCATGTAATAGTCCTATGTTGTCGCTTCTTCAGGTTGGTACCTCATTTTCAGATATAGCTGGCGCTGCTCCTGGCACCCTCTCCTGCACTTCTCATTGAACTCAGGTTGATCAGTTAGCTTGATGGTAATGGTAGTGAGGGATATGCCAGCCATGAGGTTACAAATTGTGGTGGAATACAATTCTGCTGCTGATGGCCCACAGCGCCTCATGGATGCCCAGTTTTGAGCTGCTAGATCTGTCCTGCATCTACCCCATTTTTTACAAGGTGGTAGTATCCTCAGTGTGAAAACGGGAATTCGTCTCCACAAGGACTGTGCAATGGTCACTCCTATCAATACTGTCATGGACAGATGAATCTGCGACAGGCGGATTTGTGAGGACGAGGTCAAATAGGTTTTGGCCTTGTGTTGCTTCTCTCTCCTGCCATTAGCCCAGTCTAACAGCTACATCCTTCAGGACTTGAACAGCTACATCCTTCAGGACTTGACCAGCTCTCAGTGGTGGTGCCATCGAGCCACTCTTGGTGATAGACATTGAAATCTCCCTCCCAGAACACATTCAGCAACCTGGTTTGGGGGTTTGATCTATATTAGGGGCACCCAAGTTGTGGCTTGGAAACATATGACCCAACGTCTCTAATCTAGCCCTGTAAACTTGGCAACTCAGTCTTTTTTGTGTTCCTATTTATTTTTTGGGTTGTCTTGCTTGAATTTTGAGAGTTTATAGGTTGAAAGGGGCTGATTTTAGCATTGTAGCCTCATTGGTGAATAAATTCTAAATTAGAACACAAGATCTATTAACACTAGCAACTTGAGTTAGAGGCAAATTAAGGGGAAATATTGACTTAAACTTTATATGTAATCCACAAAGTTACAGTAAGAATATTGGCCTGTATTCCACCTCTCCTCCACCCCAACTCTCTCGACCAGAGGAGGTGATGGAATAGGACTGCTGTCTGTCACCCCGGCTCCACAAATGACTACATTCCAGTTTCCTGTGAGTCACTCATATGGGCACCTGATGGGATCCCAATGAGACCTGAGGAACAAGTTATGGTGGTGCTGTAGTAGGGAACCCGCCAAACAGAAGAGCAAGGTACCTATTTAAAAGGGGTTAGGAGAACCCAAAATATATGGTTTGATTTTTTTTTTTTCAAAGCCAAAGCCTAAATCGGGTAAGGATTTAGGAATGGTAAGAGTGCCCATTACTGGCCTCCTACCTCTAAAGGGGGAATGGCCCTCATTGTCCTTTGGGATGAAGATAAAAGACAGGAAATTGAGTGTTGATGGGCCCCACCTTCTCAGTCATTTTCATGTATAGGACATAATGGGATGCCTTTCCCTGCTTGTGGAGAGAAGGGAGGAAAATTTAGTTTGGCCTCCCCACCCAATTTTCCTCCACTATGTTGCCTGATTATGGGAGGTATAACCGGAAAATACAGCCCATTGTGCCCAGTTCTGTGCGCCTTACTTTAGGAAAGATGTCAAAGCCATACAAGAGGTTCACTAAAATGATAGCAGGCATGAAAGCCTTTGGTTATCAGATTTGGATATGGTAAATAGGGGGAAATTATTTCAACTAGATAGTGAGTCAGTAATTAGAATGCCTGCAAAAGAACAAAGGGAGAACTAAGGAGAATTATTTTAATTCATTAGGTATTTTAGGACATAGAATGCCAACCAGAAATAGTGGTGGAAACAGAATCCACAACAGTACTTAAAAGGGTGTGGTTAAGTATTTGAAAAAGAAAATTTAAACAGCTATGGAGAAATGGGACTGAGGATAGTTCTTTCAGAGAGCCAGCATAACTTGATGGGCCAGACTATTTCCTCCTCCTATGGTTTATCTATATTTAAGAATGAAATGTGTTAAAGTGCAAAAAAGACTATAAAAGCAGTTGCATGAAAGAGTTGGAAAGAGTGAGATAGCACCATAATGAGAAAAGTGATAGCCATAAGAGACAGGATGCTGAAGACAGAGAAACCCACATAAAAGAAAAGCAAAGAGACAGTTACAGAATGAGGGATATAACTTATCCTGGGCCAATGCCACAGGAAATCAACATTTTGTCTTGCATTGTATTACCTTTCTTTATAATATATTCCCAATTCTGCCTGCCCCAATGAATCGACATATGCCTGTGTTGCACTGTGACCCAAACAAATTTCTCCCCAAATCTGTACATTAAATCTTAATGCCAAAATTTTGCTGCTGCTCGCTATGTATCATTTAACCTATTAAATATATGGTGGAACAGTCAATTAACAAATGGAGAAACAACATAAGTTTTCCAACACCAAGTATGCTTCTAGTCCACATTATTTAAATAAATGACAGCTGAATAAGAAAATCCTAAATATTTTTTGTCACTAGTCTATCACATGAATACTTTTAATTAACTCCTGTTAAAGAGGAACTACAGCGAAATACTATCACTGACAAACATTTCTTCCTTCTCAGGCAATCTTTTGTAAAGTTTTTTACTTTATGCAACGTTGTTGCCTGGGACTCTGTCTCTTGTATGCAAAAATTGAAATGCAGCATTAACCATCACCTGGGAAACCAGAATTGTTAAAGCATGCATTAGGGGCTCAAAAGAGACTGGATTTATTCCATTGGACCCAAGGATAGATGTCTTTGCAATTTTGTAAGATACTTGGTTTTGTTATAGTGTTCAGCAACTGGCTGCACCTTGTTCTTCCATCCATTAAATCAAAAAGAAACAAAGGGTGAGACTTCTAGGTTGGGTGCCAAACAGGCGCAATATCGGCGATGCATCCATAAGCCAATGCAGCGGTCTGAACAACTTTCAGGTTTGGGCCTCATTTAAGATCTTTTTGGTGAGCTGTAGGCATCCAATGGGCACACTGCTGCAGCACACCATTTCTTTAAGAGGTAACTTGGCTGGCCACACCACGTGCCCAGCCGACAAGTAAAACTTGTTGGAGGAGAGGGGGTGCAGACAGTGAAGTGAGGGGGGGCCCATGAGAATGAGCCAGTAGCAAGTTGGAAATTTTTTTGTGAAGCCGAGAGGAACACTCCTTCCCATCAACTCTCTCTTCACTTTTGTTTCTCTTCATTTCTCACTTCCCTCACTATTGTCTCTCAATATCTCCTGCTACTTCCACCCCTCTCACCCTCCCATTTTCTTCATTTTTTACTTTTTTCTGTTTGTTGCTTCACAATTTTCCTTTTTTGTATTACTTCCTATATCATTGAAGGCATTGAGTTGGGGAAACAGCATGGGACAATGAGGAACTCAGATGATTCCTACAATCAGCCAAGGGATGGGAGTTCAAAGTGATATCAGGAGCTTAAAAAGAGTATTGGGATTCAAAAATTCATGTGCTGTAACCACCTTGCTAGTTTAAGAAAAAAATGAGTAAAAATAATCAACAGGGCTGAATAAAGATTCATGGAAACCATGGCTTGTTAAGATCATGTAATTACAGCCTCTCTATAAATAACCCATTCCATCATCTTGTGATTTAACTCATTTAAAAATTGTTTTTTTTTAAATCTTGAATAATGTGGCTGAACATCTAACACAGATTATGTCTAAATAGGGTTGAAGGAGCAGGAGGTGGGTCTCATGAACAAGGTGAGCTTGGAGAGGGAATGAACAGTGGCGCAGTGGTTAGCACCACAGCCTCACAGCTCCAGCGACCCGGGTTCGATTCTGGGTACTGCCTGTGCGGAGTTTGCAAGTTCTCCCTGAGACTGCGTGGGTTTCTGCCAGGTGCTCCGGTTTCCTCCCACAGCCAAAGACTTGCAGGTTGATAGGTAAATTGGCCATTGTAAATTGCCCCTAGTGTAGGTAGGTGGTAGGAGAATTGAGGGAAGGTGGGGATGGGGTAGGGAATATGGGACTAATGTAGGATTAGTATAAATGGGTGGCTGATAGACTCGGTGGCAAATAATAACTCAAAAATCAGCTCTTCTCTTTCCTAGACAACCTGAGTGGCAGTGCACCAACTGCCCACACTCACTGCTCATGTTCAACCAAGTAAATAGCAGTGCTGTCAGCAGAGCTTTGAAATGATCCAGGAGGAGGAAAGAAGCATCTCATTTGAAGAGAGACAGCACTAAGAGGAAAGTATCAGCAGGAGCAGACCAAAGGCCAGGCAGCAGGTTAGTGACATCCCACTCCCTGATGAAGTTCACTGGGACAGGAACTGTACCATTGGGACCGGGTTCCTAGCAGAAAGGATAAATAGGGCAGTCACCAGGACTTTAAACTACTAGGTGGGGGAAGGGATCATGTTGAAAAGGTAGTACAGATAAAACTTCAAAAACAAATGAAAAGGAAGTGAATAGTCAGTCAGAAATTGTGCTTTAGGCACCACAGGTAAAGGGAAGACAAAAAAATAGTCATTAAACCAGAAGAAAGAAATAAGAATTTTTTTTAGTACAGTGTAGGAGCAGAAGGACAGGTTAGACTGCAGTCTGTGGGAGTGTGTGGCCAGTGAGACTGTCCCAAGCAAATACATCTGCAGTAGACATCTCCATCTCAAATTTCTCTGACTCAGTCATTGAGCTGGAGTGCAAGTTGGAGACACTCAGGGGAGCTGTATCTGTCCAAAGATTGGGGGGGAAGAGGAGGAGGGGATGTGTAATCTGATAGCTGTAGGGGATTCAGTAATTAAGGAGATACATAGCATCCTTTGTAAGCAGGATCAAGAGTCCTACTTGGTATGTTGCCTACCTGGTGTCAGGTGAGGACATCTCAAACTGTATTGAAAGGATACTGGAGAGGGAAAGGGACGATTCAGTCACTGTTTTCCATGTTAAGACCAATGATATTGGGAAGAGTAGGCAAGAGGCCCTGTTTCGAGAGTACCAGAAGCTAAATTAAAGAACAGGACCTCAAGGGTTATAATCCCTGAATTATTATCCCAGCCATGTGCAAATTGGCCTAAAGATTAAGCAGATAATCATTTACAGCAGAGACCAAGGCCCATCAAGTTTATGCCAGGTCTCCAGGGAGCTATCCAGTCAGTCCCACTCCCCGGCTCCATCCCCATAGACATGCAGATTTATCTCAATTGGCCATCCAACCTCCTCGCGAAATCAATGATCGTCTCTGCCTCCACCCCCGCCCCCCCCCAACACCCCCTTGTGGGCGGCGAGTTCCAGGTTATTACCACCCATTGCGTAAAAAGGTGTTTCCTCATATTCCCCCTGCATCTCTTGCCCAAAACCTTCAATCTGTGTCCACTAGTCCTTGTACCATAAGTTAATGGGAACAGTTTTCCTTGTATAACTTAACTAAGTCTGTCATAATCTTGTACACTTATATTAAACCTCCCCTCAATGTCCTTTTTGTTCTGAGAACAAACCCAGCTTTTCCAACCTTACCTTGTGATTAAAATCCCTGGAACCATTCTGGTAAACCTCCTCTGTACCCTCTCAAGGGCCCTCACATCCTTCCTAAAGTGTGGTGTCTAGAACTGGATGCAATACTCCAGTTGGGGCCTAACCAGAGCTTTATAAAGGTTCAAAATAACTTCTCTGCTTTTGGACTCAAGGCCTCTATTTATGAAGTCCAAGATCCCGTATGCTTTACTAACCACTCTCTCAATATGTCCTACCACCTTTAAAGATATATGCACATGCACCCCTAGGTCCCTCTGTTCCTGAACACTCATTAGAACTGTGCCATTAAGTATATATTGCCTCTCTATTCCTTGTGCCAAAATGCAACACCTCACACTTATCAGTAATAAATTTCATCTGCCACCTATCTATGTCCTGTTGCAGGCAGTTCATATCATCCCCACTGTCTGCCATGCCTCCAAGTTTGGTGTCATTGGCAAATTTTGAGATTCTACTCTGTATTCCAAGATCAGTCATTTATATATAGCAAAAGAAAGGCAGTAATCCCAGCACTGACCCTTGAGGAACACCACTGTCTACCATCCTCCAGTCTGAAAAGCAACCATTTGCTACAACTTTACTACGACTTGCTGTTTGCTGTCCTTAAGCCAATATTTTATCCAATTAGACACTGATCCTCCTATTCCACGAGCCTCAATTTTGTTAACCAGCCTTTTATGGGGTACCTTATCAAACACTTTCTTAAAATTCATATAAACAACATCCATCACATTCCCTCCAGCAACCTTCTCTGTTAACTTTGTTACGATCAGGTGAGAAAGAGGTCTAGGGGTTCGCCCTCAGCCTTTGCCTGGTCTAACCGTAACAGGATTTAATTTTAGAAACACCGTGTTTTTAGCTCCCCCTCAGTGAATCCTTGTTCACTGCTCCAGTTGTAAGACAAAGAAATCAGACAGATTTCCTTAGATTTAAACAAGAAAGGTGGAAGTTTATTCATCTTTTCTAATCTGGTTAATGACTACGAATATGCAATGTGACCACGCTAGCATGCATACGCGATAAACACACACAGGTAGAGACAGAAAAAGTAGAAAAGAATAAAGGGGAAAAATTTGAGGCAATATCTGGATTATAGTTGCAGTGCTTTAAGTTCAATGTGGAGTCTTTGGTTGCTGTTCATTGCAGCCCAGTGCACACTTCAACTTGTTTCGATGCAGGAGTCTTTTCTCTCTTGAGGTTTACGTGTCTTCCATGGGTCCGGTGGCTTGTCTGTTGATATTTTCCCGATAATTGTTTCTAAAATCTCACCCACCACTGATAAACTAACTGGCCTGTAGTTGCTAGGACTGTCCTTACACTCTTTCTTGAATAAGGGTGTCACACTTGCCACTCTCCAATCCTCTGACACCTCCCCCATATCCAGGGATTTGGGAGGTGAACACATGGCTAAAGGAATGACATGGAGAAAAAAAGGTAATGGAACACTGAGACCAGTATTGGTCAGGAAGTGTACCGTTGGGACAGGCTCCACCTGAACCAGACTGAGACTAGGGTCCTAGTGGAAAGGATAAATAGGGCGATTAGCAGGATTTTAAATCTAAGTGGGGGAGGGGTCAGGTTCAAAAGGAAGTATAGTTTGAAAGCAAATGAAAGGGAAGAGAATAGAGTCAGTCAGAAAGAAATAAGACAGTTTTTAAGTAAAACGTTAGAGCGGAAGGACAGGTTAGGGATGTGGCCCAAATAAGCATTCTTGATACAAACAAACTCACAGAGCAAAAGGAACAAACTGAATGAATTGCAGGCACAAATTCAACTTTGAGGGTTTGACATGGCAGCCATTACTGATTCATGGCTGCAAGATGTTCAGGACTGGGAGCTAAATATACCAGGTTATTAGGTTTACAGAAAAGGTTGTGAAAATTGTAGAGGGGAGGAGTAGCCTTAATGATTAAGGATGAAATCACTTCAATGGTAAGCGAGGAAATAATAAGTAAGCAGACAGTGGAGACTTTATGGGTAGAATTAAGAAATAGAAAAGGATTTAAAACTGTAGTAGAAGTTGTGTATAGATGTAGCAGCTGTGAATTGGTAGTTTGTATAAATACAGAGATTAGATAAGCATTCAGTAAAAGGCAGAGTGGTTTTAATGGAGGATTTTAACCTTCATACAGATTGGGATAAACAAACTTGCACATGTCAGTAAGGAAGTGAATTTTTTGAGTTTATCCAGGATAGTTTTTTGCAACAATATGTCCTAGAACCAACAAAGAAGCATGTCATAGTAGATTTAGAAATGAGTAATGAGCCAGGTTTAGTTAACAGTCTAATAGTGAATGAACATTTATCTAACAGTGATCAAAATACAATTGAGTTCAATGTAGTTTCTGAAATAGAGAAATGCGAAACAGCTACGAAGATTCTAGAATTGGTTAAGAATGACTTCAATGGGATGAGACACAGACTGTCCACAATAAACTGGGCAAATATGTTAATGTGTAAAATGACAAGATCAGTAGTGTAAATTATATATTAATTGCATTTACTTGTATGAAGATGGTTGGTATTAACTAGGGATTCATTTGCACCCCTATAAACAGACACAGACTGAAATTGTGGTCGTTGGATTAGGAGGAGTATGCTTCTAATGTGTTGCTCTGTAAATGCTTATAAAAGTGTGAAAAGATTGGCATCACCAACTGGTTTTCTGGAATATAGCATGGTAGCGTTTGGAAACTAAAAAAAATCAGACAGAAAACTACTATCCTCGTGGCCATTGTGGAAAATGGCACAAATCAAGTGTAAATTGTCAGGGAATGATTACTCTCCGATATTCTTGGAATCTGAACCATAAGACCAGTGGAATAATGAAGTGCATGTGGACATGGGCTACCCCACTACCAAAAAGGAAGAAGGTATGGCCTTAGCGTTGTCGCTTCCTGCAACATGAAAAATCTGAAGTAATGTATTTTGTGAGATGGATACCCATCACTTGGATAGTGATGAAGGTTTGAACCTTCTATTGGGGTTTTTTGGATGAAATCTACAAAGACGATCTGTTAAATGCCTATGAGGCATGGTCAGACTTTAAGAGATTTCAGAAAACAGATGGTCATTCCACAGATGAATATATCATGATCTTTAACAGATTGTACAGAAGATTGAAGAAATTCAATTTGAGGGTGCCTGGATCAGTACTAGCATTTAAATTGCTAGATTGTTCTGCAGTGTCTCATAGGAACAGGCTACTAGTTCTAAATGGTGTTTGGTTCTGAGAGGAAGACCCTGTTGGATCAGTTATCTACTGCCTTGAAAAAGTTCCTGAGGGAACAGTCATTTCCTTCAGGCTTCATGGAACAAATGGGACATTCTGTGATGACACAAAGAATAGAGGACTTGATTATTGCCAGATTTCAAAATGGTCCAGATACTGGATGCTGGTGTCAATACAATGGAAGAAGAATTAAAGACAGACAGAATGAAGATGAAAGCACCTTTAGCAGATCTGGCTATTACAACGGTTAATAACTAACTGGAGGAGGTAGCTCCACAAATATCCCCATCCTCAATGATGGGGGAGCCCAGCACATCAGTGCGAACGATAAGGCTGAAGCATTTGCAACAATCTTCAGCCAGAAGTGCTGAGTTGATGATCTATCTCTGCCTCCTCCTGAAGTCCCCAGCATCACAGATGCCAGGCTTCGGCCAATTCGATTCACTCTGCGTGATATAAAGAAACGACTGAAGGCACTGCATACTGCAAAAGCTATGGGCCCTGACAATATTCCGGCAATAGTACTGAAGACCTGTGCTCCAGAACTTGCCGTGCCCCTAGCCAAGCTGTTCCAGTACAGTTACAACACTGGCATCTACCCTGCAATGTGGAAAATTGCCCAGGTATGTCCTGTACACAAAAAGCAGGACAAGTCCAACCTGGCCAATTACCGCCCCATCAACCTATTCTCAATCATCAGTAAAGTGATGGAAGGTGTCATCAACAATGCCATCAAGCGGCACTTGCTTAGCAATAACCTGCTCAGTGACGCTCAATTTGGGTTCCGCCAGGGCCACTCAGCTCCTGACCTCATTACAGCCTTGGTTCAAACATGGACAAAAGAGCTGAACTCGAGGTAAGATGAGGTGAGAGTGACTGCCCTTGACATCAAGGCAGCATTCAACCGAGTATGGCATCAAGGAGCCCTAGCAAAACTGAGGTCAATGGGAATCAGGGAAAACCCTCTGCTGACTGGAGTCACACCTAGTGCAAAGGAAGATGGTTGTGGTTGTTGGAGGTCAATCATCTGAGCTCCAGGACATCACTGCAGGAGTTCCTCAGGGGAGTGTCCTAGGCCCAACCATCTTCAGCTGCTTCATCAATGACCTTCCTTGAATCATAAGGTCAGAAGTGGGGATGTTCGCTGATTGTGCAATGCTCCACAATTCGTGACTCCTTAGACACTGAAGCAGTCCATGTAGAAATGCAGCAAGACCTGGACAATATCCAGGCTTGGGCTGAGAAGTGGCAAGTAACATTCACGCCACACAAATGCCAAGCAATGACCATCTCCAACAAGAGAGAATCTAACCATCTCCCCTTGACATTCAACAGCATTACCATCGCTGAATCCCCCACTATCAACATCCTAGGGGCTACCATTGACCAGAAACTGAACTGGAGTAGCCATATAAATACCGTGGCTACAAGAGCAGGTCAAAGGCTGGGAATCCTGAGGTGAGTAACTCACCACCTGACTCCCCAAAGCCTGTCCACCATCTACAAGGCACAAGTCAGGAGTGGGATGGAATACTCTCCACTTGCCTGGATGGGTGCAGCTCCAACAACACTCGAGGAGCTCGACACCATCCAGGACAAAGCAGCCCGCTTGATTGGCACCCCATCTACAAACATTCACTCCCTCCACCACCGACGCACTGTGGCAGCAGTGTGTACCATCTAGAAGATTCACTGCAGCAATGCACCAAGGCTCCTTAGACAGCACCTTCCAATCCCGCGACCTCTACCAACAAGAAGGACAAGGGCAGAAAATACATGGGAACACCACCATCTGCAAGTTCCCCTCCAAATCACACACCATCCTGATTTGGAACTATGTCGCCATTCCTTCACCGTCGCTGGGTCAAAATCCTGGAACTCACTTCCTAACAGCACTGTGGGTATACCTACCCCAAATGGACTGCAGTGGTTCAAGAAGGCAGCTCACCACCACCTTCTCAAGGGTAATTAGGGATGGGCAATAAATGCTGGCCTGGCCAGCGACACCCACATCCCATGAATGAATAAAAAAATATCAGTGCTTCAGGTGTGACTTAAAGTATCATTATACAATGAACTGCACAAAACAGAGATGCAGGGTCCTCTGACGCATGCTGAAGAGAATTCTGAGTAAGAGAATGAAGATGATGACATTCGAACAAATTATACTGCTTACAAGGAGTTTTAGTCCTGTGTTGAATTTGTTAGTCGTGCACTCCTTTAACTGTGCAATACTAGATGGAGAGATTACACATTGACAATATGTGGAACAGATTGTCTAAAATATTACATTGATTCACTAAGTAGTGAGGATCAACAGAAGGTTAAGGAATACCAAAGCACTACTTGCTTTAGGTTTGGTGATGACAATACATTGCAATCACTAAAGAGACCTGTAATTTTTTTATTTTTGTTTCAATCCATATAAAATAGCTGCAGTAAGCCATTTTATAAGTCCTGTGTTGTCTCTAGTGAGATACAAATACTGTTGAGTAAACCTTGGACTGAATTTTTAGCCCCAATGGGAGAGGGCACAGAGGCAGGATTGGGGGGGGGGGGGGAATTTCATGCCCCTGGCCTGTCAATTCTCTGTCTCCATCCCACTCCCAGGCTATTTTCCCAGAGGCAGGATGGGGCTGGTGGGGGTTGCAGCAAGGTTACCTGCCCACAAGCAGTAGGTAGCTGATTCAACTAATTAAAGGCCTATTAGATCTATTGTCAGAGGCCAAATGGAATTTTCCAGTTGGCCTCACTGTCCCCAGAGGTAGCGAGGAACAGGGCAGTTGCCTGGAGGCGGCCTCCCGGCAGCAGACTGGGTGGCCAGTGCTTCAAGCAGGCTTAGAGACCTTCCCTGGCTTCAGCTGCAGCCACAAACTGCCCGGTGTGGAGTGAGGGGGGGTTATACCCCATAATGTAGGCAAGTCTGCTGATTCTTTTTGAAGTTTAAAAAGTTGGAGAGAGGGCACTGCCATCTTGGAAGGGCCTCCTATTGGCCCTCCAGCTTTGACAGCCCACCCACTGTCTTTAATTATACAGCAAGCCCACCCTCTGGTCACTAATTGGCCAATTCAGAGAAAAATCATAGATTAGGTGGTGGCATAGTGGTAATGTTGCTGGACTAGTAATTCAGAGCTCAGGCTAATGCTCTGGGGACATGGGTTTGAAACCCACCACGGCAGACAATGAAATTCGAATTAAATTAAATTTTGGAATTTATAAAAAAAAAGCTAGTCTAATGGTGGCCATGAAACCAATGTCAATTGTTGTAAAAACCCATCTGGTTCACTAATGTCCTTTAGGGAAGGAAATCTGCCATCCTTACCTGGTCCAGCCTGCATGTGACTCCAGACCCACAGCAATGTGGTTGACTCTTAAATGCCCTCTGAAATGGCCTAGCAAGTCATTCAGTTCAAAGGCAATTAAGGATGGGCAATAAATGCTGGTCTAACCAGCGACACCTACATCCCACAAATGAATAAAAAAAGTCAGAGTGCAGGCTTCTGACCCCCATTTGATACTCACAGTGGGATCCTGAAGCCCTTGAGGTAAACTCTGCCCCTTCTATGAAAAAGGCACAAATGAAACTTGATAAGGCAATTATTTTTGGAAAGGTAGTGGATCTGTAGTTTATCCAGTCTGGACATATTGATTCCCCTTAACAAAACCTGATGCTTCTCAGCAGAGTGCTTTTTTTTCACTTCATGGGATGGCAAGGCCAGCATTTGTTGCCCATCCCTAATTGCCCTCGAGGTGGTGGTGAGCTGTCTTCTTGAGCTGCTGCAGTCCATCCGCTGTGGGATGTTAGGGAGGGAGTTCCAGGATTTTGATCCAGTGACAGTGAAGGAATGGTGATTTATAGTTCCAAGTCAGGATTGTGTGTAACTTGGAGGGGAAACTTGCAGATGGTGGTGTTCCCACTCATCTGCTGCCCTTGTCTTCTAGTTGGAAGAGGTTGCAGGTTTGGGAGGTGGTGTCGAAGAAGGCATGGTGAGTTGCTGCAGTGCATCTTGTAAATGGTATACACTACGCAGTGTTAGACAATTATCAATGATATCAGGTGATAATCGAGAGGGAAAAAAAGCAAATTGTCTTAAAGTTACAAAGACAATTTGCTCACTCTAGTGACAAAGGTTAAAAATCCTGCTAAACGATGCAGGTGTATTTGATGAGTATACGAGGCTAATGGAAGGGATTAATGAGAAGTCTGTAAAAAGGTATCGAAGATGCCACCATATTCAAATTATAAGCCTTCCACTGGCATGTGACTTTAACGAGGTAGTTGTCATAAATACAGAAATTATTTCATTCCACCTTTTGTAGATTTGGCAAACGGATTTAGTCTTTCTACAATAATACTTGGTAAGGATTATAGACAAAATGATGAAGAAATGGATAGGGACCAGACTTGGGGCACCAGTGAAGATTCTGGCTGATAATTGAGGAGAATTTGCCAATGACTAATTTAGAGGCATATGTGAAAATTTGAGCATCATGGTCATGAATACCACAGCTGAAAGCCCCTTTTGGCAAAGCAACCAGTGAAAGGAATAATGTGATCAGTGAAATGCTGCATAAAATTTTATCTGATCAACCAGACTGCAAGTTGACAACTGCCCTGGCATGGGCAATTCATGCAAAGAATTCACTCCGCCTTCTGTGCTGTATGATAGTCCGGCTCTAGAAGGTACTACAATTAGTTCCAATTTTTTCTGCACATTTGAATGCTTTACATGCAGGGAGACAGGCTTCATCAAGGCTGAGGCCTTGAAGAAAATCCAGAGAGCACTGAGGCATCGTATAAGACCATCTGAGACAGAATTTAATTCAGAAGATTTGATGCATAAAAGAGAGGGTCATAGGGAATGGAAAGGCCTGAGTAAGGTAACAGATCATGCTGTTAGTTTGATTGCCATGTTTTATAAGTAAATCCTATTCAGGTTCATTCCTCACAATTAATGAGAATTAATTACAAAATCGCAGACTCTGAGAAATAAACGAGGCATCCTCTACCTCAAGGCTTGTGCTTTGTGATAAACATCCTGAGAAATAGAATACTGTAGATCAAGGGCTGGATGTTGTAATGTGAGTGATCATGACATGACAGAACTATCACATCCAAAGGTCAATTGCCAAGAGTGGGTACTCAGATGATATATATTCCAGAGCGGTCTGGTGAATGGAGGAATGCAACAATTCGGGGACGTACAGGAAAAGCTACTCCCAAGTTTAAATATTCGTTGAATCTTCAGGATGATGGCCAAGAAGCAAGATCCACGGACTAGCAGAATGGGGTGAAAAAGTGGCCAGTAAAAAAAGCCCAGTGCAAATACCGATAGTGGGTTTGGAAGTGACTCTTGTGTCAGAAAACGATCATGTACAGGAGAAAGACCCTCCAATGCTGTAAGTGGGTGATCTCTCCGTAGTAATCCTGACAGACATAAAGATACAAATAGAGACTGTAGCTTGAATAGATTAGACACTGAAATAAAGGCCACAGAACAGTCTCGGAACAGACAAGGAGCGGAAGGCCTCATGATCGTGAAGTTTTGATGGCTGCTGATAAACTTGAGGATAAATGAATAAGAGAGGCAAAACAAAGGGAATGAGATAGTTGGAGAACATTTGGAGTTTATTCTGAAGTACCAGATAAGGGCACACAGGTAGATTTGTAGATTAAATCCTTTATAGATGGGACTTCTAAGGCTAAAGCGAGGCTAGTAGCTAGGGGTTTTGAAGAGCAACTGGCTAATACAGATGTTATAGTGAACTCTCCCACAGCTGGAAAGGTAATCTTGAAAATCTTTTTAGCTCTTTTAGCCACCTATTCATGGGAGTGTTGATCAATCAACATAAAAGCCACATTTTTCCAGGGCAATACTTTTCAGAGAGAAGTGTTTCTGAAACAGCCAAAAGAGGCAGCAGATGCAGAAGGAATACAATGGAAACTAAACAAATGTGTTTATGACCTGAATGATGCTTCCAGAGTGTGGTATTTTTGGTGAGGTCTGTTTTGCTGAAAATAGGTTGTGTTCAACTAAAAGCTAATCCAGCAATGTTTTATTGGTCTTCACTCTTTTACCCCATTCTGCCAGTCCATGGACCTCACTTCTAGGCCATCATCCTGAAAATTGAACCAATATTTAAACTTGCCAATAGCTTTTCCTGCAATCCCTCAATTATCACATCCCTCCATTCACTGGACCCCTCTGGAATATACGTCACTTGAGTACCCACTCTGGGCAATTGGTCTTTGAATGTGATAGCTCTTTCCTGTGTCATGATCACTCATGTTACCACTATCCAGCCCTTGATCTACTGCATTCTGTTCCTCAGGACCCTCATCGCAAAGGACATAAGCACTTGAGGTACAAGGTGCCTCATTTATTCTATCAGCTACTCGAGTCAGATATTTTAATTAATTCCCATTGATTGTAAGGAATGAACCTTAACAGTTTGATTGTATTCATCAAACATGGCAATCTTACCATCACAACCTATGACCTTACCAGGAACTTTCCATTCCTTATGACCCTCTCTTTTACAATACACCAAATCTCCTAATTTTAATTTCTGTCTCAGATGGTCTTGTACAATGCCTTAGAGCTCTGAGTTTTCTCTCAGACCTCAGCCTTGATGAAAGCCCATCTCCCTCAATATAAAGCATTCAAATGTGCAGAAACAGTTGAACTAATTGTCATATCTTCCAAGCAGGAGGAATACCACACAGAACAGAAGGCAATTTGGGATTTCACCCATAGACTAACTGATAAGGAATATACCCTGCAACCATCTGGAATGATTTTTTTTCTCATGAACCATCCATGCCAGGCAGTTGTCAACTTGCGGTCTGGTTGATCAGCTAAAACATTATGCAACATTTCATCCCTCCCCACATGATTCCTTTCACAGAGTTCATTAGTGAAAGGACTTTCAGCTGCGATATTCAAAACCATGATTTTCATGTTTTCACACAGGTTTCTAAACTTGTCATTAGCAAATTCCCTCTATTATCAGTCAAACTCTACTTATGCCTCAAGTCCAATCCCCATCCATTTCTTCATGATTTTGTCTATAATAACCCTTTTGTTCTTACTAAATCACATGCCAATGGAAAGCTTACATGGGACACTGGTTCAATCGAGGCATTCAAAAGGGAATTAGATAGTTATCTGAAAAGGAAGAATGTGCAAGGTTATGGCGAGAAAGTGGGGAAATGGCAGTGAATTGCTCATTCGGACAACTGGTGCAGACACGATGGGCCAAATGGCCTCCTTTTGTGCTGTAACAATTCTATGATCATATCCGGCATCTTCATGATGCATGTTGATTTCTTATGGGGTGGTACTGCAGAATTTAAGAAATGTTTTATTCATAAGATTAGAGTAGAATTTAAAAATAAGTCAGTCTTGTGGGGCTTTTAAATATATTGGTTTAGATAGTATGCAGAGTAAGTCTGAAATAACTTTAAATCAACAATCCAATTTAGAGAGTGTTACTCCCATCACTGTTAATTGTTCTAGGTCCTTACAGAAAAATTATTTTATCTCGAAAGAGACAGAGCAATTGTGAAGCTTGATTGATCAGTTGAATTGGCTGGGCACTCAGAGTGGACCAGATGTTAGTTTTGATGTGTTGGAGTTAAGTACTATGATGAAACGCCCTGAAGTCAAGAATGTTTTAAGGACAAATAAACATTCAAAAAATTAAATCTGGAGAAATGTGTACTTAACTTCCCATCCTTAGGTGACCCAAACAACATGAAACTAGTCATTTTTAGAGATATTTCATATGCTAAACTTCCTGATGGGTATTCTAGTGTAGCTGGTTTCATAATATTTCTTATGGGTGAGAATGGGAAAATTTGTCCTTGAGCTTGGGAAGCTAAGAAAATAAAAAGGGTTGTTAAAAGCACTCTGGCTGCTGAAACACTGGCTCTTGTGGAGGCAATGGATATGGGATTCTATTTGTCAAAAATGTTAAGTGAGATTCTGTACAATGGGAATACGGAAGATAGTATACTCATTGAATGTTACGTGGATAATGTACACTCTCTAAAAAGTGTGATGAGAAAACTGTTATGGATCGACCTTGCTGGCTTGAAACAAATGCTGGAGAATGAAAATCTCTAAAATTAAATGGGTGGATGCAAGTCATCAACTACCTGATTGATTGTTTTACAAAAAGAAATGCTGTATGAAGAAATTGTTAGGGGTCCTAGAGGAGGAGTGTCTTGCAATGTAACACTTTGTACAGAATATGGAGGCTTTTCTTTAAATTATTTTGAAATTTTGGTTTTAATTAAAAATTATAGTTTTTATGTACAAAGAGAAGGGAATCTGTTAATTGTATATGCATTATGTTTAATTGTATGCAGATGGTGGGCATTAACTGGGAATAGTTAAATAATATAAATAGTCACAGACCTAAACTGTGGTTGTTAGGTTAGGAGATGTATGCTTGTAATGTGTAACTCTGTAAATAAATGCTTATAGAAGTGTGTAAAGCTTGCTTGGTTCCAGTTTTATGCTTCACCAACTGGCTTTCTGGAATATAACAAGTGAGAGGTATTCAAAAAAGAATTTAATGTGATAGAACCAGTTTATACCCCTAAGGGGCAAGAGCTCCACTTGCCAAACAAATACAGCCAGGGACAATTTCAGAGGTAAGAAACAACATAAAACTGAACAAGAAAGCATACAAAAATGCAAAGAAAAAGGATCCTAGCAAATAGGAAAGATACAAAGAACAGCAAAAAGTGACAGAACACAGTAAGAGCTACAAAAGGGAATATAAAAATAAACTTGCAAGCGATATCAAAGTCAATACAAAAAATGTTTACAATAACATTAGGAAAAAGAGGAAAACTGATAAGTGATATTGTTGATGAAATTAAGGAAATGGCGGACATACTGAATAATCACTTTGCACCAATATTTACAGTACAGGAAGAGGTCGGCATGTTAGACATCCCAAGGAAACTAATATTGAATCAGGGACAGAGTCACCAAAATTATAAGCAATTATAAAGAACGACAAACCCCAGGACTAGATGGTTTCCAATTTAAGTTGGTGAGAGCTTTTCAGGTGCTATAATTATAATCTTCTAAAGTTCTCAAGTCAGGAACCGTTCTTTTAGATTGGAAAATTGTGCCTGTCACTCTGCTATTTAAGAAAAATGACAGAGGGAAACTATAGACTAGTTTTCTGTACACCTGTTGTCTGGAAATTGCTAGAGTCTACAATTAAGGATAGGGTGACTGAACACCTTGAAAATCTACATCTGATCAGAGATTTGTACAGGTAGGTCATGCCAGATTGAATTTTTTGAAAAGGTTGTCAGTGGAATGTCTGTGCATGTTATTTATATGGACTTCCAGAAGGCATTTCATATAGTCCCTCATAAGAGACAGTTATCTAAAGCTGAAGTTCATGGAATTGAAGGCAAATTATTGACCTGGTTAGGAAATTGGCTGAGCTGGAGTCAGAGTAGAACCAAAGAGCTGGTACTCTAATTGGCAGGATGTGGCTAGTGGTGTCCCGCAAGGATCTCTGTTAGGGCCTCAACTATTCGCTATTTATTAATGACTTAGATGATGGAATAGAAAGCCAGATATCCATATTTGCAGTAGCACAAAGATGGATGGCATTGTAAGCAGTGTAGATGGAAGAATAACATTACAAAGAGATACTGATAGATTAAATGAATGCGCAAAACTGTGGTGAATGGATTTCAGTGTAGACAAATATGTCATCTACGTTAGACCTAAAAAGGACAGAACAGGGTATTTTTGAAATGGTGAAAAGCTGGAAACAGCAGTGGTCCAAAGAGACTTGGGGGTTCATGTATATAGATCATTAGAATGTCTTGAACAGCTACAGAAAATAATCAAAAAGGCTAATTGAATGCTGGCCTTTATATCCAGAGGACGAGAATACAAGGGGGTAGAAGTAATCCTTCAGCTTTCCAAAGCTCTGGTTAGAAAACACCTGGAGTACTGTGAGCAGTTCTGGACACCATACCTTAGGAAGGATATATTGGAACATAGGAACAGGAGTAGGCCATTTGACCCCTTGAGCCTGTCCCACCATTCAATGAGATCATGGCTGATCTGCAGCCTAACTCCATATTACCTGCTTTTGGCCCATATCCCTTAATATCTTTGCTTAATTTTAAATCTGAAATAGATTTTTGTTAACAACTGTTCTAGCTTCAACTGCTGTTGGGGGAGAGAGTTCCAAACCTCTACCACCCTTTGCATGAAGAAGTGCTTTCCAACATCTCTCCTGAACGGTCTGGTCCTAATCTTTAGACTATGCCCCCTAGTTTTAGAATCTCCAACCAGTGCAAATATTTTATCTTTATCTAGCCTGTCTTTTCCTGTTAATATCTTGAAGACTTCGATCAGATCACCCCTTAACCTTCTAAATTCTAGCAAAAACAGGCCTAATTTGTGTAATCTCTCCCCGTAACTTAACCCCTGTGGTCCAGGTATAATTCTTGTAAACTTTCGTTGCACTCCCTCCAAGACCAATATATCCTTCCTAAGGTGTGGTTCCCTGAACTGCTCACAGTTCTCCAAGTGGGGTCTAACCAGGTTTTTGGACAGCTGCAGCATATCCTCTGTGTCTTTATACTCCAATCCTCTAGACATAAAGGCTAGCATTCCATTAGCCTTTTTGATTATTTTCTGCACTTGCTCGTGGCATTTTAAAGATCTATGCACCTGAACCCCCAAGTCTCTTTGGACATCCACTGTACTTAACCTCTTCCCATTTAGAAAGTACCCTGCTCTATCCTTTTTTGGTCCAAAATGGATAATCTCTCACTTGCCCACATTGAAATCCATCTGCCACAGTTTTGCCCACTCACCTAGTCTGTCAATATCTCTTTGCAACTTTATGCTATCATCTAGAATGTCTACAATGCCGCCTAACTTTGTATCAGCAAATTTGGATATATGACTTACTATGCCATCCAAGTCCAAGTCATTAATGAATAATGTGAATAATTGAGGCCCCAACACAGATCCCTGCGGGACACCATTAGTCACATCCTGCCAATCGGAGTACTTACCCATTATCTCCACTCTCTGTTGCCTACCACTCAACCAACTTCCTAACCATGTCAATAATTTGCCCTCGACTCCATGGGCTTCTACCTTAGTTAACAGTCTCTTATGTGGGACTTTATCAAATGCTTTCTGGAAGACCATATAAATAACATCCATAGACATTTCCCTGTCCACTATCTTAGTCACCTCTTCAAAAAATTCAATGAGATTTGTCAGGCATCACCTTCCCATCATGAATCCATGCTGGCTGTCCCTGATCAACTAAAATTTTTCTAGGTGTTCAGTCACCCTATCCTTGATTATAGACTCCAGCAACTTGCCCACCACATGTCAGGCTAACTGCTCTTTGCTAGCTGCTAGCAACTACATTGCTCTTGACCACCCGCTTTCCCTTTTATGTAACTGTAAAATTTCTTCTTATTGATTTTGATGTCCCTTGCAAGTTTCCTTTCATAATCTCTTTTAATAGCTCTTATAAGCTGCTTTGTGACCCTTTGCTGGTCTTTGTAACAATCCCATTCGGCCGGATCTGTGCTGCGTTTTGCATTTTTGTAAGCCCTTTTTGTCTTATGCGATCCCTAATCTCTTCAGTTGTCTATGGCTGTTTTTTCTGTGAAGCGGAGCTTTTTCCTCTCGGGAATATACTTGATCTGCATTTCGTTAAATGTTTCTTAAAATATTCACCACTGTTCTTCAATCGTTTGACCGATTAACAGATCTACCCAGTTTACCGTGGACAGTCTCTGTCTCATCCCCATAAAGTCAGCCTTACCCAAGTCTAAAATTCTAGTAGCTGATTCATGCTTTTCACAAAATTCTAGTAGCTGATTCATGCTTTTCATTTTCAAACGCTACCTTGAATTCGATCATGTTGTGATCGCTATTTAGTTTAGTTTAGAGATACAGCATTGAAACAGGCCCTTCGGCCCACCGAGTCTGTGCCGACCATTAACCACCCATTTATACTAATCCTACACTAATCCCATATTCCTACCACATCCCCACCTGTCCCTATATTTCCCTACCACCTACCTATACTAGGGGCAATTGCTAATGGTCAATTTACCTATCAACCTGCAAGTCTTTGGCATGTGGGAGGAAACCGGAGCACCCGGAGGAAACCCACGCAGACACTGGGAGAACCTGCAAACTCCACACAGGCAGTACCCAGAATTGAACCCGGGTCGCTGGAGCTATGAGGCTGCGGTGCTAACCACTGCGCCACTGTGCTGCCCTAAATTTGATAAATGTTCACGCACAGTTAAGCTACTAATTAAATTTGGCTCATTACTCATAACTAAATCTAATATTGCTTGTCCCTTTGTTACATCTAGGACATATTGCTGTAGGAAACTATCCCAGACACAATCCAGAATTCACTACCTTTCTGACAGGTGCTAGTCTGCCTCCCCCAATCTATGTGTAAGTTAAAATCCCCTATTAATACTACTCTGCCTTTGTTACACATTTGCCTAATTTGTGCATTTGTACAATCTAACACCTCAGAACTGCTACCAGGGGGTCTATACACAACACCTATTACAGTTTTAGATCCTTTTCTGTTCCTCAATTCCACCCATAAGGTCTCCACTGGATGCTTTCCCCTCATTATATCCACCCTTACCAATGAGGTGATATTTCTAATCAGCAAGGCTACTCCACCCCCTCTGCCATTTTCCCTGTCCCTCCTGTAAACTTTATAACCAGGTATATTTAGTTCCCATTCCTGACCATCCTGCAGCCATGTCTCCGCAATGGCCACTACATCATAATCTTCCATTTGAATTTGCGCCTGCAGCTCATCTAGTTTATTCCTTACACTCCATGCATTTGTATATAGAACTCTTATTTGGGCTATACCCCCTAACCTGTCCCTCAGCACTGATGCTTTATTTGCCTGTTTATTATTTCTCTCTTCTGGTTTAACCAGTATACTTGCAGTTTGGTAACAATCAGCCTCACCACTAACCTGCACTCTTACCTTCTCCTTTAACTTCCCGTTTTCCATGCCACTGAACCCTCCCACCACCCCCCCCCCCCCCCCTTCCCCGCTATTTATTTAGTTTAAAGCCCTATCTACAGCCCTAGTTATGCGATTCACCAAGACTCTGGTCCCAGCATGATTCAGGTGGAGCCCATCCCATTGGAACAGCTCCCTCCTTCCCCAGTACAGGTGCCAATGTCTCTCGAATTCAAACCTATTTCTCCCACACCAATCTTTGAGCCACGCATTTACCTCTTTAATCTTATTGACCCTTTGCCAATTTGCTCGTGGCTCAGGTAGCAATCCGGAGATTATTACCTTTTTGGTTCTGCTTTTTAATTTAGCCCCTAGCTGCTCATATCCCCTCAGCAGAATCTCTAACCTCGTTCTACCTATATCGTTGGTACCTACGTGGACCACGACAACTGGATCTTTCCCCTCCCACTCCAAGTTCCTCTGCAGCCCAGATGAACCCTGGCACTAGGTAGGCAACAGAGCCTTCGGGACTCTCGATCCTGGCCACAGAGAACAGTGTCTATGCCCCTAACTATACTATCCCCGATTACAACTACATTTCTCTTTTCTCCCCCCACTTGGATGGCTCCCTGCACCACGGTGCTGTGGTCAGTTTGCTCATCCTCCCTACAGTCCCTGCTCTCGTCCACACAGGGAGCAAGAATCTCGAACCTGTTGAACAAGGACAATGGCTAAGGCTCCTGCAGCACTACCTCCTGGATCCCTCTACCTGCCTCACTCATAGTCACACCCTCCTGTCCCTGACCACTGGCCGAATTCAATGTAGTTAATCTGCCTCCTGAAACACAGCGTCCAGGTAACACTCCCCCTCCCTGATGTGTCGCAGTGTCTGAAGCTCAAACTCCAGCTCATAACTCTGAGCCGGAGTTCCTCGAGCAGCCAACACTTGCTACAGATGTGTTCACCAGGAACCACAATGGGGTCCACCAGCTCCCACATCATGCAGGTACAACACATCACCTGGCTCTGCATCTCTTATCTGCATCTCTGCTCCGTGCCTCTGGCACGGGGTCCTGCACTGTGGCTCAGAAGGGAAGGAGGGAGAATGGGAGAGCACTAGTCATCGGGGACTCGATGGTGAGGAGTACCGACAGGCGGTTCTGTGGGCGCAAGCGAGACGCACGGATGGTTTGTTGCCTACCTGGTGCCAGGGTCCGTGATGTTTGTGATCGCGTCTTCAGGATCCTTAAAGGGGAGGGGGAGCAGCCAGAGGTCGTGGTGCACATTGGCACCAACGACGTAGGAAGGAAGGGTGGCACAGATGTTAGAAGTGAGTTTAGGGAGTTAGGCTGGAAGCTGAAAGCTCGGACGGACAGAGTTGTTATCTCTGGTTTGTTGCCGGCGCCACGTGATAGTGAGGCTAGGAATAGGGAGAGAGCACAGCTGAACACGTGGCTGCAGGAATGGTGTAGGAGAGAGGGCTTCCAGTTCTTGGATAATTGGACTGCATTCTGGGGAAGATGGGACCTGTTCAAACAGGACGGGCTGCATCTGAACCAGAGGGGCACCAATATCCTGGGAGGGAGGTTTGCTAGTACTGTTCGGGAGGGTTTAAACTAGTTTGGGAGGGGGATGGGAACCGGACTTGTAGTCCAGGGACCAGTGGGTCCACTCAAAGACAAAGAGTGTAGTGAGGTATTGGGGAAGGTAGCACTGTCGCAGAGGACAGATGGGCACGGAGAAGGGTTAAAGTGCGTATACTTCAACGCAAGAAGCATCAGGAATAAGGTGAGTGAATTGAAGGCGTGGATGGGCACTTGGGACTACGATGTTGTGGCCATCACTGAAACGTGGATAGGTGAGGGGGAGGAATGGTTCTTGGAGGTACCTGGTTATAGATGTTTTCATAAGATTAGGAATGGTGGTAAAAGAGGTGGGGGGGTGGCATTGTTAGTTAGAAATAGTGTAACAACTGCTGAAAGAATTTTCGAGGAGGATCTGCCGACTGAGGCACTGTGGGTTGAGGTCAGGAACAGGAAAGGAGCAGTCACCTTGATGGGAGTTTTCTATCGGCCCCCCAATAGCAGCAGGGAGGTGGAAGAGCAGATTGGGAAACAGATTTTGGAAAGGAGCAGAAGTCACAGGGTAGTAATTATGGGGGATTTCAACTTCCCAAATATTGATTGGCAACTCTTTAGATCGAATAGTTTGGATGGGGTAGTGTTTGTGCAGTATGTCCAGGAAGCTTTTCTGACTCAGTATGTAGACTGCCCGACCAGAGGGGAGGCAATATTGGATTTGGTACTAGGTAATGAACCAGGGCAAGTGATAGAGCTGTTGGTGGGCGAGCACTTTGGAGATAGTGATCACAATTCTGTAGCATTCACTGTGGTAATGGAGAGGGATAGGTATGTGCAACAGGGCAAGGTTTACAATTGGGGGAAGGGTAGATATGATGCTGTCAGGCAGGAACTGAGGAGCATAAGTTGGGAGCATATGCTGGCAGGGAAGGGCACGGTCGAAATGTGGAACTTTTTCAAGGAGCAGATAGTAGGGGCCATTGATAAGCATGTCCCTGTCAGACAGGGAAGGGATGGTCATGTGAGGGAACTGTGGTTGACAAGAGAGGTTGAGAGTCTTGTTAGGAAGAAGAAGGATGCGTATATAAGGTTGAGGAAAAAGGGCACAGGCATAGCTCTGGAGGGATACAAGATGGCCAGGAAGGATCTGAAGAAAGGGATTAGGAGAGCTAAGAGAGGGCATGAAAAATGCTTGGCGGGTAGGATAAAAGAAAACCCCAAGGCCTTTTACGCGTATGTCAGAAATATGAGGATGACTAGGGGGACCGTAGGTCCGGTCAAGGACAATAGCGGGAGACTGTGTGTTGAGCCGGAAGAGATAAGTGAGGTTTTGAATGAGTACTTTTCTTCGGTATTTACGAATGAGAAGGGGTGTATTACTGAAGAGGACGGTGTGAAACAGACTGGTAAGCTCGAGGAAGTGCTCGTTAGGAGGGAAGATGTGTTGGGGTTTTTGAATAACTTGAAGATAGACAAGTCTCCCGGGCCTGACGGGGTATATCCAAGGATGTTATGGGAAGCAAGGGATGAAATTGCAGAGCCGCTGGCAATGATCTTTTCATATTCTCTGTTGACGGGGGTGGTACCAGGTGATTGGAGGGTGGCAAATGTTGTGCCCCTGTTCAAGAAAGGGAATAGGAACAACCCTGGGAATTACAGGCCAGTTAGTCTTACTTCGGTGGTAGGCAAGTTGATGGAAAAGGTGCTGAGGGATAGGATTTCTGAGCATCTGGAAAGACACTGCTTGATTCGGGACAGTCAGCACGGTTTTGTGAGGGGTAGGTCTTGCCTCACAAGCCTGATTGAATTCTTTGAGCAGGTGACCAAGCAAGTGGATGAGGGTAAACCAGTGGATGTGGTGTACATGGATTTTAGTAAGGCATTTGATAAGGTCCCCCATGGTAGACTTATGGAGAAAGTCAGGAGGCATGGGATAGTGGGGAATGTGGCCAGTTGGATTAAGAATTGGCTAACTGATAGAAGGCAGAGAGTGGTCTTAGATGGTAAATACTCAGCCTGGAGCCCAGTTACCAGTGGCGTGCCACAGGGATCAGTTCTGGGTCCTCTCCTGTTTGTGATTTTTATTAACGACTTGGATGAGGAAGTCGAAGGGTGGGTCAGTAAATTTGCAGATGATACAAAGGTTGGTGGAGTTGTGGATACCGAGGAGGGCTATTGTCGTCTGCAAAGGGACTTGGATAGGTTGCAGTGCTGGGCTGAAAAGTGGCAGATGGAGTTTAACCCTGAAAAGTGTGAGGTCGTCCATTTTGGAAGGACAAACACGAATGCAAAATACTGGGTTAACGGTAGGGTTCTTGGGCATGTGGAGGAGCAGAGAGACCTTGGGGTCTATGTGCACAGATCGTTGAAAGTTGCAACTCAAGTGGATAGGGCTGTGAAGAAGGCATATGGGGTGTTAGCGTTCATTAGCAGAGGGATTGAATTTAAGAGCCGTGAGGTGATGATGCAGCTGTACAGGACCTTGGTAAGGCCTCATTTGGAGTACTGTGTGCAGTTCTGGTCGCCTCATTTTAGGAAGGATGTGGAAGCCTTGGAGAGGGTGCAGAGGAGATTTACCAGGATGTTGCCTGGAATGGAGAATAAGTCTTACGAGGAAAGGCTGAACATTCTAGGCCTCTTCTCATTAGAACGGAGAAGGATGAGGGGTGACATGATAGAGGTTTATAAGATGATCAGGGGAATAGATAGGGTAGACAGTCAGAAACTTTTTCCCCGGGTGGAGCAAAGCGTTACAAGGGGTCATAAATTTAAGGTGAAGGGTGGGAGATATAAGGGGGATGTCAGGGGAAGGTTCTTTACCCAGAGAGTGGTCGGGGCATGGAATGCCTTGCCTGGGGAAGTTGTTGAGTCAGAAACTTTAGGGACTTTCAAACGGCTTTTAGATAGGTATATGGATAAAGGAGAATGGTGGGGTATAGATTAAATTGTCCTTGACAGAGGACAAAGGATCGGCACAACATCGTGGGCCGAAGGGCCTGTTCTGTGCTGTATTTTTCTATGTTCTATGTTCTATATAATTAGAATTTAATTTATTTAAATTTCTGACTGGTCTTTAGTTTTATTTCAAACCGCTTTACTCTTTAGTTTATATACTTATAAATCAATCAAGTCTTCTTCTATGTTGATTCAATTAAATTAAATGAAAAACTTACCCGAATACTGACCCCAGCTGCTTTCTGTTTCCCTGCTCTCACTGTTCAATGTGACATCACTCTGATGTCACTTTTCAATTTTTTTTCCCCTGCTCCTTGGGCTCCGCTCCTCTCTGTCTCTCTCCCACACAAACCTCCGGTCCTGCTGCTCCTCGGGCTCCGCTCCTCTCTGTCTCTCTCCCACACAAACCTCCGGTCCTGCTGCTCCTCGGGCTCCGCTCCTCTCTGTCTCTCTCCCACACAAACCTCTGGTCCTGCTGCTCCTTGGGCTCCGCTGCTCTCTGCCTCTCTCCCACACAAACCTCTGGTCCTGCTGCTCCTTGGGCTCCGCTCCTCTCTGCCTCTCTCCCACACAAACCTCCGGTCCTGCTGCTCCTCGGGCTCCGCTCCTCTCTGCCTCTCTCCCACACAAACCTCCGGTCCTGCTGCTCCTCGGGCTCCGCTCCTCTCTGCCTCTCTCCCACACAAACCTCCGGTCCTGCTGCTCCTCGGGCTCCGCTCCTCTCCGCCTCTCTCCCACACAAACCTCCGGTCCTGCTGCTCCTCGGGCTCCGCTCCTCTCTGCCTCTCTCCCACACAAACCTCCGGTCCTGCTGCTCCTCGGGCTCTGTTCCTCTGTCTCTCTTCTGCTGCACAGGTTTTTGGCACGCTTTTTATACCTCCGGTCCTGCTGCTCCTCTGGCTACGCTCTGCCTCTCTCCCACACAAACCTCTTGTCCTGCTGCTCCTCGGGCTCCGCTCCTCTCTGCCTCTCTCCCACACAAACCTCCGGACCTGCTGGTCCTCGGGTTTCGCTCCTCTCTGTCTCTCTGGACTTGAATGGAGTGCACTTAGATTGACCAGAATGAAACCTGCACTCCAAGGATTAAATTACGAGGAGAGATTACACAAACTAGGGTAATTTAGAAGGCTAAGGTGATTTCATCGAAGTTTTCAAGCTATTAAGGGAAATAGATAGGGTAGATAGAGAGAAATTATTTTCACTGGTTGGAGAGTCTAGTAATAGGGGGCATAGTCTAAAAATTAGAGCCAGACTTTTCAGGAGTGAAATTAAGAAACACTTCTAGACACAAAGGGTGGTAGAAGTTTGGAACTCACTTCTGCAAACTCACTTCGGCAGTCGGTGCTAGATCAGTTGTTAATCTTAAAATCTGAGATTGATAGCTTTGGTTAACAAAAATCTATGAAGAGATATGGAGCAAATGCAGGTATACGGAGTTAGGTCACAGATCAGCCATGATCTTATTGAATGGCAAAACAAACTTGAGGGGCTAAATGGTGGAGAAAATTAAGGGGTATGAAATTAAAGGAAGGATAGTAAATTGAACTAAAAACTGGTTAGAAAGGAGGAAACAAAGCGTAGGAGTGATGAACAGTTTTCAGAATGGTGTTACAGACAGGTGGTAAATGGTGTGGGTTGTTCCCACTGTTCGCCTCCTAACTGACCACAATCGTGTTTTGTTAAAAATGATGCTTTAGCCTCGAGTGTCAAAATGGTCGCAACCTCACTCACGCACACCTTCACCCACAGATACTTGCACACAAGAATAGGTAGAGAGACAGAAAAGGGTAAGAAGTAGTTTAAAGTCCCAAGTGAGGTTCAGTATTGTGGTTTGCAGAAGATTATTGAGTCTTCTTGGGAGGAAAAGTGTTTTATAAAAAAAAGTTGCAGGCCTGATTACTCAGTCTTGAACTTGCGGAGATATTTTTTTTTTATTATTCATTCAGGGATGTGGGCGTCGCTGGCTAGGCCAGCATTTATTGCCCATCCCTAATTGCCCTTAAGAAGGTGGTGGTGAGCTGCCTTCTTGAACCGCTGCAGTCCATTTGGGGTAGGTACACCCACAGTGCTGTTAGGAAGGGAGTTCCAGGATTTTGACAGTGAAGGAACGGTGATATTGTTCCAAGTCAAGATGGTGTGTGACTTAGAGGGGAACTTGCAGGTGGTGGTGTTCCCATGTATTTGCTGCCCTTGTCCTTTCTAGTTGGTAGAGGTCGCGGGTTTGGAAGGTGCTGTCTAAAGAGCCTTGGTGCATTGCTGCAGTGCATCTTCTAGATGGTACACACTGCTGCCACGGTGCGTCGGTGGTGGAGAGAGTGAATGTTTGTAGATGGGGTGCCAATCAAGCGGGCTGCTTTGTCCTGGATGGTGTCGAGCTTCTTGAGTAGTGTTGGAGCTGCACCCATCCAGGCAAGTGGAGAGTATTCCATCACACTCCTGACTTTTTTAAAATTTAAATATAAAATATAAATTTAAAAAAATAAAAATAAAACTCCTGACTTGTGCCTTGTAGATGGTGGACAGGCTTTGGGGAGTCAGGAGGTGAGTTACCTGCCTCAGGATTCCCAACCTCTGACCTGCTCTTGTAGCCACGGTATTTATGACTATTCCAGTTCAGTTTCTGGTCAATGGTGGCCCCGAGGATGTTGATAGTGGGGGATTCAGCGATGGTAATGCTGTTGAATGTCAAGGGGAGATGGTTAGATTCTCTCTTGTTGGAGATGGTCATTGCCTGGCACTTGTGTGGCGCGAATGTTACTTGCAACTTCTCAGCCCAAGCCTAGATATTGTCCACGTCTTGCTACATTTCTACACGGACTGCCTCAGTATCTGAGGAGTCACGAATGGTGCTGAACATTGTGCAATCATCAGCAAAAATCCCCACTTCTGACCTTATGATTGAAGGTAGGTCACTAATGAAGCAGCTGAAGATGGTTGGGCCTAGGACACTACCCTGAGGAACTCCTGCAGTGATGTCCTGGTGCTCAGATGATTGACCTCCAACAACCACAACCATCTTCATTTGCGCTAGGTATGACTCCAGCCAGTGGAGGGTTTTCCCCCTGATTCCCATTGTAACACTCTAGTGGTTGTAATATAGCCCAAAGCTAGTGCTACGTAATTTGTTACCTTCAGAGATGGTTAGTCTCAAAGTCAATTTGTGATGTCTCTGCTGTGGTGGCTGTTCTTAATCAGCTGCATTCTTCTCTTGCCTGCTGGATTCTTCTCACAGGCTTTCCGTGAGTTTGGTTTGATATCTTCCTTCTCTCTCCAGATTGCTACCTTTTTAAGGTTAAAATCTATCACATTGGAGTTTATTTTAGAAGATGATGGACCTCTTCCCTGTTTGACCACACAATAGGCCAGGATAATAACCATGGCCACTGTTTGATGTTGAATGGGAATCGATCTGTCATGATGTTGCTGCTTCACACCTTATTCATCTTGGTTTGGCTGTGAGTCAAACTGTCTCCAGCACCCTCTGTTAGTTCATTCATGTCAATCAGAGTAATTGATATGCAATAGCTCCTTTTCAATTTCAAAGGAGTTCTCCCAGAGCTATTTCAGACAAGGTTAACTAGCTTCATTAATATAAAAGCAAAATACTGTGGATGCTGGAAATCTGAAATAAAAACAAGAAATGCTGGAATCACTCAGCAGGTCTGGCAGCATCTGTGGAAAGAGAAGCAGAGTTAACGTTTCGGGTCAGTGACCCTTCATCGGAACTGACAAATATTATAAAGGTCACAGGTTATAAGCAAGTTAGGTGGGGGTGGGGCAAGAGATAACAAAGGAGGTCTAGATTGGACCAGGCCACATAGCTGACCAAAAGGTCACGGAGCAGAGGCAAACAATATGTTAATGGTGTGTCGAAAGACAAAGCATTAGTACAGATTAGGTGTTAATACACTGAATATTGAACAGCAGCAAGTGCAAACCTGAAAAAAAAACAGTGGGTAAGCAAACTGAACAAAGATGAAATGAAATAAATGCAAAAAAAAATTTGTAAAAAATGTAAAAAAGAATGTTTGTTTTTTTTAAAAAAAAAGGGAAGAAAAAATAACTAAAAATGAAAGTAAAATGGGGGGGCTGTCATGCTCTGAAATTATTGAACTCAATGTTCAGTCCGGCAGGCTGTAGTGTGCCTAATCGGTAAATGAGATGCTGTTCCTCGAGCTTGCGTTGATGTTCACTGGAACACTGCAGCAATCCCAGGACAGAGATGTGAGCAGGGGGGAGTGTTGAAATGGCAAGCAACCGGAAGCTCAGGGTCCTGCCTGCGGACTGAGCGGAGATGTTCCGCAAAGCGGTCACCCAGTCTGCGCTTGGTCTCCCCAATGTAGAGGAGACCACACTGTGAGCAGCGAATACAGTATACTACATTGAAAGAAGTACAAGTAAATCGCTGCTTCACCTGAAAGGAGTGTTTGGGGCCTGGGATAGTGAGGAGAGAGGAGGTAAATGGGCAGGTATTACACCTCCTGCGATTGCAGGGGAAGGTGCCCTAAGACGGGGACGAGGTGATGGGGGTAATGGAGGAGTGGACCAGGGTGTCGCGGAGGGAACGATCCCTTCGGAATGCTGACAGGGGAAGGGAGGGGAAGATGCGACTGGTAGTGGCATCACGCTGGAGGTGGCGGAAATGGCGGAGGATGATCCTTTGGCTATGGAGGCTGGTGGGGTGAAAAGTGAGGACAAGGGGAACCCTGTCACGGTTCTGGGAGGGAGGGGTGAGGGTAGAGGTGTGGGAAATGGGTCGGACACGGTTGAGGGCCCTGTCAACCACAGTGGGGGGAACCCCATTTTACTTTCATTTTGTTATTTTTTCTTCCCTTTTTTTTTTAAACATTCTTTTTTACATTCTTTTACAATCTTTTTTTTTGCATTTATTTCATTTCATCTTTCTTTGTTCAGTTTGCTTACCCACTGTTTTTTTTTCAGGTTTGCACTTGCTGCTGTTCAATATTCAGTGTATTTACACCTAATCTGTACTAATGCTTTATCTTTCAACACATCATTAACATATTGTTTGTCTTTGCTCCGTGACCTTTTGGTCAGCAATGTGGCCTGGTCCAATCTAGACCTCCTTTGTTATCTCTTGCCCCACCCCCACCTCACTAGCTTATAACCTGTGACTTTTCTAATATTTGTCAGTTCCAATGAAGGGTCACTGACCCGAAACGTTAACTCTGCTTCTCTTAACAAGCTTCATCTTTGCAGACAAGTTTGTGGATTTCCAGTATAGGAGGGGTTACATGGCCACTACTCCATTTTGACTATGGTTCAAGTGTCCAAGTTCTTGTAATTTAGTTTTAACAGTTGACTTTTTAAACGTGATAATTCCTCCAACTCATTGTTTATTTCATCACTGCTCTTTCCATGCATAACAATGGTTAGAAGTAGATAGCAATATTCCACTGGGTTCAAATCTAGGATCTTTGCAGTTCACTGTATACATCAATTATTTGCATATAGAGCTAGAGGAAATATTGTAGATTTGCAGATAGTTAAATAGAAGGCACAGTAAATAACCGGTGTCCCACTGTAGCTTGTAGTGTCCAGGCAGGTAGGTAGGCAGGAGGATGGGTGCCCAGGGTAGTAGTTTCCATGATTTGTGATGGCCTAGGCCACCCTTAAAAAAGACTCAGGCAAAATTGCACTGGCAGGGTCAGAACAGGAATGGGCTAGTAAATGCAACACTACGATTCTAGGGCCACTACCGACTGTTTCCGAAAGGCTGACCCTTTGACATTTAGGCAAGAAGGGGAGAAAACTCAGAGGGCATTGGCAAAAAAGGAGTAAAACCATTTTTTGCACTTTCCAATCACAGAGGCACAAAAGCTTTCATTGCATCATATCATCTTTGAAGATGTATTTTTAAAAACTTTAATTATACTTTTGGTTTTTAGCTGGAAAAAAGATAATGTATTCACCTGGCCTCAAAACATAAAGTGAGGGCCAGAAAAAAATTCTGCCTTAGTAGTCCTAAAAATGAACAACTGTTAGTTGCCCACTCCCTCAAATAACTATTAAGACAATTAATGAAAGTTAGCATAAGCACTAGTAAATAAATTCAGCACTGATGTGTGTTTAACTGTAGAAATTAAGTTCCTTAAAGCTTATAAATTTTAACCTCCTGACTAATAATTCTGGAGTATAAATTTTCATATGCAGTATGAATATAATTAAAATGTTCATGTTTTTCCACATAAAAAGTAATACTAAACATCATGCAAAAAGGCATGTAAACTTAAAAAAAATTAAAGATATCGCACTTTACATAGCATTGGTGCAATAGTTAGAGACGACCTTGATTTAGGAGATCAGGATGTAGAATTGGTTTGGGTGGAGATGAGGAATAGTAGGTGTTACGACCAGGTGAGAAAGAGGTCTAGGGTTTCCTTTCAGCCTTCATCTGGTCTTATTGCAACAGGATTTAATTTTAAACACCGTGTTTTTAGCTCCCCCTTGGTGAATCCTTGTTCACTGCTTTCCAATTATAAGGCAAAGAAACCAGCACAAACAGGTTTTTAGGTTTAAAGAAGAAAACTAGAAATTTATTAAACTTAAACCTGAACTCTAACTCGGTTAACACCTACGGATACACGATGCGCCCGCACTAGCATGCATACGCGATACACACATGCAAATAGAGACAGAAATGCAAAGAAGAAAAATAAAGTGAAAAGTTTGAGGCAATAGCTGAAGAGTTTTTGTTCCAGTTCTTCAAGCTCACTGTAGAGTCCTTGATTGTAGGTAGATTTTGCTTTTCATTGGGGCCCAGTATGCTTCTTAAACCTTGTTCACTGTAGGAGACTTTTCTCTCGGGGTTCATGTGTCTTCAGTGGATTCAGAGGCTTGTGATGGGAGCAGGCAGACAGACAGGAGGTCTTCGGTCCAGGAGCATTCAGCTTTCTGCAGGCTCTCAGTTCAAACTGTGCAATTCAGAAACCCCCAGGTTGCCAAGCAGGTTAGTCATGTGGTCATGTGACTAACTGGTCTGACCATGTCTTGGCTCTGTGTATTGTATCATCTTAGCAGGAATGGAATGCGCTTCCCTGCCTTCAATGTCTGTTAGTATGTAAATGTTTTTTTTCCAGCCAAAGTCAGTCCTTGTAACAGGCCTCCTCTTCCCAGCAACAATTTGAAATTTAATGTCCATGTGGCGAAACTAATGTGCCTCATTCTTGGCAGGTGGAGGCCTGCATGACATAGGGAAAAGAAGTCACTAGTGGGAGTGGTCTACAGGCCCCCTAACAGTATTCACAATGTAGGCACAAAGTATGCAAGAAGAAATATTGGGTGCTTGTGATAAAGGGTCAGCAATAATCATGAGTGACTTTAATCTACATATAAACTGGAAAAATCAGATTGGCAATGGTAGTCTGGATAAGGAGTTCATAGAATGCTGTTGAGATAGTTTCTTAGAGCAGCACATTCTGGAATCAACCAGAGAGCAGGTTATATTAGACTTGGTATTGTGTAAAGTGACAGGATTAATTAATGACCTCAGAGTAAAGGCACCCTTAGGTAGCAGCGACCACAATATGATTGAATTTTATATCCAGTTTGAAAGAGAGACAAGTGGGTCTAAGACTAGTATTTTAAACTTAAATGAGAGCAACTATGTGGGCATGAAAGCTGAGCTAGCTGAAGTGAACCGGGTTACTAGGCCAGGTTGATTAGCGTGCAGGAGAGACATGTTCCTGTGAAAATGAGGGATAGAAATGGCAAGATTAGGGAACCATGGATGACAGGTGAAATTGTGAGACTAGCTAAGAGGAAAAAGGAAGCATACATAAGGTCTAGGCGGCTGATGAAAAACGAAGCTTTGAAAGAATATCGGGAATGTAGGACCAATCTGAAACGAGGAATTAAGAGGGCTAAAAGGGGTCATGAAATATCTTTAGCAAACAGGGTTAAGGAAAATCCCAAAGCCTTTTATTCATATATAAGGAGAAAGAGGGTAACTAGAGAAAGGATTGGCCCACTAAAGGACAAAGGAGGAATGTTATGCTTGGACTCAGAGAAAATGGGTGAGATTCTAAACGAGTACTTTGCATCGGTATTCACCGAGGAGAGGGACATGACGGATGTTGAGGTTAGGAACAGATGTTTGATTACTCTAGGTCAAGTCGGCATAAGGAGGGAGGAAGTGTTGGGTATTCTAAAGGGCATTAAGGTGGACAAGTCCCCAGGTCCGGATGGGATCTATCCCAGGTTACTGAGGGAAGCGAGAGAGGAAATAGCTGGGGCCTTAACAGATATCTTTGCAGCATCCTTAAACACGGGTGAGGTCCCGGAGGACTGGAGAATTGCTAATGTTGTCCCCTTGTTTAAGAAGGGTAGCAGGGATAATCCAGGTAATTATAGACCGGTGAGCCTGACGTCAGTGGTAGGGAAGCTGCTGGAGAAGATACTGAGGGATAGGATCTATTCCCATTTGGAAGAAAATGGGCTCATCAGTGATAGGCAACATGGTTTTGTGCAGGGAAGGTCATGTCTTACCAACTTAATAGAATTCTTTGAGGAAGTGACAAAGTTGATTGATGAGGGAAGGGCTGTCGATGTCATATACATGGACTTCAGTAAGGCGTTTGATAAGGTTCCCCATGGCAGGCTGATGGAGAAAGTGAAGGCGCTTGGGGTCCAAGGTGTACTAGCTAGATGGATAAAGAACTGGCTGGGCAACAGGAGACAGAGTAGCAGTGGAAGGGAGTTTCTCAAAATGGAGACGTGTGACCAGTGGTGTTCCACAGGGATCCGTGCTGGGACCACTGTTGTTTGTGATATACATTAATGATTTGGAGGAAAGTATAGGTGGACTGATTAGCAAGTTTGCAGATGACACTAAGATTGGTGGAGTAGCAGATAGTGAAGGGGACTGTCAGAGAATACAGCAGAATATAGATAGATTGGAGAGTTGGGCAGAGAAATGGCAGATGGAGTTCAATCAGGGCAAATGCGAGGTGATGCATTTTGGAAGATCCAATTCAAGAGTGAACTATACAGTAAATGGAAAAGTCCTGGGGAAAATTGATGTCCAGAGAGATTTGGGTGTTCAGGTCCACTGTTCCCTGAAGGTGGCAACGCAGGTAAATAGAGTGGTCAAGAAGGCATACGGCATGCTTTCCTTCATCGGACGGGGCATTGAGTACAAGAGTTGGCAGGTCATGTTACAGTTGTATAGGACTTTGGTTCGGCCACATTTGGAATACTGCGTACAGTTCTGGTCGCCACATTATCAAAAGGATGTGGATGCTTTGGAGAGGGTGCAGAGGAGGTTCACCAGGATGTTGCCTGGTATGGAGGGTGCTAGCTATGAAGAGAGGTTGAGTAGATTAGGATTATTTTCATTAGAAAGACGGAGGTTGAGGGGGGACCTGATTGAGGTGTACAAAATCATGAGAGGTATAGACAGGGTGGATAGCAAGAGGCTTTTTCCCCAGAGTGGGGGTTTCAATTACTAGAGGACACGAGTTCAAAGTGAAAGGGGAAAAGTTTAGGGGGGATATGCGTGGAAAGTTCTTTACGCAGAGGGTGGTGGGCACCTGGAACGCATTGCCAGTGGAGGTGGTAGATGCGGGCACGATGGAGTCTTTTAAGATGTATCTAGACAGATACATGAATGGGCAGGAAGAAAAGAGATACAGAAACTTAGAAAATAGGGGACATGTTTAGAGAGAGGATCTGGATCGGCGCAGGCTTGGAGGGCCGAAGGGCCTGTTCCTGTGCTGTAATTATCTTTGTTCTTTGTTCTTGTTCTGAGATAGATCAATAGAGGAGCAGTGGCAGACATTTAAGGGATATTTCTCAGAATATTCAAAATAAGTATATTCCTTCTATAAAGAAAAATTCTAAGGAGAGGACCCACCATCCATGGTTAACTAAAGAAGTTATGGAAACCATCAAACGTAAGGAAAAAACATATAATTGCGCAAAGGTGATAGGTCAGAATATAAGGAACAGCAGAGAATGATTAAATGGTTAATCGGGAGAAAGAAATTAGAGTATGAAAGGAAGCTAGCTAGAAATGTAAAAAATGTAAAAACCGATAGCAAGAGTTTCTACAGTTATTTAAAAAGGAAAAGAGTACGTAAAGTGAGTGTTGGTCCTCTAGAGAGTAAGAATGGGGAGTTAATAGTAGATAATAAGGAAATGGCAGATGAAATGAACATATATTTTGCTTCTGCCTTCACTTTGGAGGATACAAAAAACATTCCAGTAATAGCTGTAAATCAGGAGATGGAAGGAAGAGAGGAACTTGATGAAATTACAATCACCATGGAAGCGGTACTGAGCAAACTGATGGAGCTGTGGGCTGACAAGTCCCCAGGTCCTGATGGACTTCATCCTAGGGTCTTAAAAGAGGTTGCTAATGAGGTAGTAGATGTGTTGGTGTTAATTTTTCAAAATTCGCTAGATTGTGGAAAAGAACAAAGAAAATTACAGCACAGGAACAGGCCCTTCGGCCCTCCAAGCCTGCGCCGATCCAGATCCTCTATCTAAACATGTCGCCTATTTGAAAGGTTTCATCAGACTGAAAAGTAGCAAATATAACACCTCTATTCAAGAAGGGAGAGGGGGAAAGGCAGAAAACGGGTAACTATAAGCCAGTTAGCTTGACGTCTGTCATGGGGAAGGTTTTAGAATTGATCATTAAGGAGGCTACAGCTGGGCACTTAGAAAAACTCAAGGCAATTGGGAATGGTCAGCATGGTTTTATAAAAGGGAAATCATGTTTAACAAAATAGTGGGAGTTCTTTGAAGGAGTAACATGTGCTCTAGATAAAGGGGAGCCCATTGACGTGCTGTACTTGGATTTCCAGAAAGCATTTGACAAGGTGCTACAAAACAGAGAGTATGCATAAATGGGTCCTGTTCTGATTAGCAGGATGTGATGAGTGGAGTCCCGCAGGGGTCTGTGTTGGGGCCTCAACCTTTTACAATTTATATCAATGATTTAGATGAAGGGAGCGATGGCATGGTAACTACATTTGCAGATGACACAAAGATAGGTAGGAAAATATGTTGTGAAGAGGACATAAGGAGGTTGCAGACTGATAGAGATAGGTTGAGTGAGTGGGCAAAAATCTGGCAGATGGAGTATAATGTGGGAAAATGTGAAGTTGTTCATTTTGGTAGGAAGAATAAAAAAGCAGCGTATTACTTAAATGGAGAACGACTATAGAATTCTGAAGTGCAGAGGGATCTAGATGTTCTAGTGCATGAGTCACAATAAGTTAGTATGCAGGTACAGCAAGTCATAAAGAAGGCTAATGAATGCTATCTTTTAATACAAGAGGAATTGAAAATAAAAATAAGGATGATATGGTTCAGTTGTACAGGGCATTGGTGAGACTATATTTCAAGTACTGGGCTGAATTTTATTGGGGCGCCGCCCACATTTAGCAGCCGCCGCAGAGCCCCCACGATATTAAGCGCGGGGACTCATTAGCATCATTGCGCCGAGCCTCTTCTCCTTCCCCCCCCCCCACAATATTACATGGGGAGAGGCGGGACATTTGGCGCAGTGAGGAACCCTTTGACAGTTGTGCAGCAACCCTATTTTAAGTGCCCAGCACCTGCTTCCTGACAGCTGTCAAAGAATACTTACCTGACTACTGAAGAGTGGGGCTGCTGTCAATCTGGCAGCAAAGCAGAAAGTGCTGCAGAAATCCAGCAGATCGGGCAGCATCTGTGAAGAGAGAAGCAGAGTTAACTTGTCCAAGTTCAGTCCTGAAAGTTAACTCTGCTTCTCTCTCCACAGATGCTGCCTGACCTGCTGAGTTATCCCAGCACTTTCCGCTTTGCTGTCACATACTTACCCTGCTGTGTCCCAGTGTCCTGTGAAGTTGCGATCCTCTTCTCCGACTCAAGTGTAACATTCCTTCTTGTAGACGTGCTGCACCTGGGTGAACAATCTTAAATTTGCACATTCCAAGACATGAGACTTAAATACACCATAAAAGGTATTAGAGGTTTAGAGAACACACAGATACAAATGGGAATTCACGGGTGTCACAGCAATGTAAATACGTCTTTCACTAAATGTTCCTCACCAACATGTGTCCTTTTTCTTTGTGCGAATGATGTGTGCCAGCATGCAGCACCAATGTCACATCCCTTTGCATCGTTGGCCCTTCAGAAGAGCCAAGGTATGCAGTAGCATCATTGCCATGCCACCATTACACATGAGCGTCTCCACAGATAGTGACATGGACATTGACTCAGTCAGCTGCTGCCTCTAATGGTTTACACAGGGATGCTGCAGATGTGGACTGGTACACAGCAGCAGAGCGAGGATGATGTGTGGCTTGCAGAGCTCATGTCAGTTCCTATGGAGCAGACAGCCTTCGTCTGATAAGCCACTTCCGTACATCCCTACTTCACTTCTAGCCCTACATGCAGAGCCTGGGTGCCATCTGCCCTCCCATGCATCTTTCATATTGTAGGTCCTCAGCGTACTCATAGTCTGAGGAGGAATCCTGTTGACGTCTCTCCTCCTCATGCCAGGCCTATCGGGTGTGTAGTTGTGCAGAGCAGCAAAGAAAGGAGCTGGCCTTTTCGGCCCGTAGTACAGGGCATCACCCTATCTATCCAGGCATTGGAGGCGCTCTTTCAGCATGCCAATCTCCTGCTAAATGGTGGCTCATGTAGCCCAGTGGCTGGCGTTGTATCTCTCCTCTGCAGCAGTGGTGGAGTCGCTCACCTGTGTCAGGAGCCATGTTTGCAAAGGATAGCCCTTATCTCCAAGATGCCATCCCTCCACCTGAGCCAGTTCAGTGAGCTGCGGTGGCAGCCGGGACAGGCGCAAGACCCAGATATCATGGCAGCTGCCTGGGAAGTGGTTACAGATTTGCTGCAAGCATCTGCGGTGTTCATATACCAGCTTCACCTAGATTGAGAGGGCTTCTTTAATGGTGATAGCCTGGCAGTAGGCCTGATGGCCACATGAGTGCAGTCTATGAACATTACAACCTATGGTTCTCTGGCAATGGTGCCAGAACCAATGGCCCTCTGGGCCTGGCTGTGAGAGTCCGTCCTGAAGCGGACATCCTCAATGGCCCTCCAGTGCAGGGCATTGGTGACCTCCCTGATGCAGCGGTGCACTGCTGACTGTGTGACCCCAGAAAGGTCTGATGGGCCCCTAAAAGGCTGCAGAGGCATCAGGCTTGAGAACCACTGTCGCCATGAGGAACAAAGGCATAGGATGTCCACTGGAGCCCATGGGCTGCAGGTCATCCTTGAGCAGGGCACAGAGACGTGTCACCACCCTCTCTATATGCGCAATCGCCTCTGACATCCGATGTCATGTGGGGCCTGTACATGCACAGCAACTGTAATGGCGGGCTCCCCTTGGGGGCTGCTACTCACGACCGGGGGCCTCCATGGATCACACCTGCCTGTTGATATTGCCTCTGGCGCACACAGATCCTCACGTGCGGAGGATCTCACAATGTAGGATGAGCCATACCTATTTCCAGGTGATAAATAAAATTGAACCCTGCATGTATTCGAAGGTTGCTAACAGGGCATGGATTGGTGTTGACGGGTACATCAGCTGCTTTCCTGGATCAATTATGTGGCATGCCATGACATTGCCCATCTTGGCCAACACTCAGTGGCACAGCATGACCACATCAAGATCCCACCAGCTGAATCGATTGCCCCATCATCCATAAAACCTTAATGCTCCTGCCCTTCCTGGCACCCTCCCCACACACAGGGTGCCTAGTGTGCCATTGCCCCCTCACATACACTGTTAACAGAGGGATGGTACACAGTGCCTCCCTTCATGCCAGCACAGCTTTCCCTCCAGTAATCCCAGACCCCCTTCCTTTCAGAATGCAGGGTGTGACCCCTAGGTATTCCTTCCCCCGTTCCTCCTCCCTTTAGGAATGCAGAGTTAGACCCCTACATATCCTCCCCCTTCCTTTCCAGAATGCAGAGTGAGGATCCGCCAGATTTTCAGATCGTGAACGGGACGGCACAGGACAGCCGCCCGTTCAACAAAAAATCCGGCAGTGTCGGTGGAGAGGCAACAGGCTACATAATCAGCATAGGTAAGTAATCATTAACATATGTTGATTGTGGTGCGCTGCCATGCAGCGGGGGTGGGGCCACACCGAGGTCCCGCCGCCGCCAGTAAAATGCGGTGGGCCCGTCTCAACGTCGCAGGTCGAGGCGGGCCTCTCCCTGCAGCATTTTACCGGCCCCTGCGCCGCGATCCATGGCGTCGAGGGGCCGGTAAAATTCAGCCCACTCTGTACAGTTTTGGTCTCTTTATTTAAGGAAGGATGTAAATACATTGGAGGTGGTTCAGAGGAGGTTTACTAGATTGATACCTGGAATGAGCGGGTTGTCTTATGAGGAAAGGTTGGACAGACTGGCTTGTTTTCACTGGAGTTTAGTAGAGTGAGGGGAGACTTGATTGATGTATATAAGATCATGAACGGTCTTGATAAGGTGGATGTGGAAAAGACATTTCCTCTTGTGGGTGCGTCCAGAACTAGGGCGGCATGGTTTTAAAATTAGGGGTCATCCTTTTAGGACAGAGATGAGGAGAATTTTTTTCTTTCAGAGGGTTGTGTGACTTTGGAACTCTCTGCCTCAGAAGGTGGTGGAGGCAGGGTCATTGAATATTTTTAAGGCAGAGGTAGATAGAATTTTCTTAGGAAAGGGAATCAAAGGTTATCCGGGATAGATGGGAGTGTGGAATCTGAGACACAAACAGATCAGCCATGATCTTATTGAATGGCGGAGCAGGCTCGAGAGGCCGGATGGCCTACCTCCGCTCCTAATTCGTATGTTCGTATGGACCTCATAGACAGGCATGTAAATTAACAACTAAACATTATGCATAACAATGAAATTTTGAAAATATCAAGATAACTTTAAAAAGGACAAGTGGCCCTTACCAAGATGCAAACCATAAAAAGCAGATATTGACTTCCTTTAAGACAAGGATCCTTCTCATAATTATGACTGTTCATAGATTGGTGGAAGTGTTATTCTTGTTTCATGAAATCTTAAACCAGGGGTCAGCAAATGACTGTACACAGACACCAGTGTCCATGGTAAAAATGTTTTGAGGTCTGTAGTTTTCATCCAGCCCACCAGTCTTCTGACTGACAGTGGGATGCCCTCAGCTCAGCTTTGATTGATGGCTGTCCTAATAAAATGTACATCAGGCAAAATCGGGGCCTGTGTCTGACGGGCAGCAGTCGCATGTCTGTGATTGGTCGCATGTCTGTGATTGGTCGCATGTCTGTGATTGGTCGCATGTCTGTGATTGGTCACTGTTTGTGACTGACAGTGGGCTGCCTGGGCGGGGTGAGTGCGAATTGGCGGTTCACAGGGCAGGTGCGCTGGGATCAACCACCTCTGCTGTTTTTGCACGGTTCACAGCGTGAGCGGCTGTGGGGGAGAGGGAGAGAGAGGCTGAAGAGAGAGGAGGACGCGGGCCAGCACACAGCCAGAGGCGCGGCGCAGCGCGGAGGAAGCACACTGAGTCAGGCAGTCCTTTAAACAAGCACTGGCCAGGGGTAGGGGTGGTGGGGACAGAGTGGGATGGACGCAGAGAAGGAGAGGAGAAGGGGATGGACATGGGGTCGTGGGAGAGGGGGATGAACACACAGAAATTGCAGGCGGGTTAGACAGAGAGGGGAGAGGGGGCTGGACACTCGGGTGATTGAGGGGGCTGGACACGGGTGATTGGGAGGGGAGAGGGGGCTGGACACTCGGGTGATTGGGGGGGGCAGAGGGGGCTGGACACTCAGGGGTGATTGGGGGGTGGGGGAGAGGGGGCTGGACACTCAGGGGGCAGAGGGGGATTGACACAGATGGGGGGAGGAGAGGGCTCGACACACAGAGAGGATAGAGGGGGATGGAAACACGGAGGGAGGAGTTGGGGGATGGACACACCGAGAGGGGAGAGAGGGAGATGGACACAACGATGGGGGAGGGAGAGGGAGATGGACACAACGGGGGGGGGAGGGGGGAGAGGGAGATGGACATGGAGGGGGGAAGAGGAGGATGGACACACTGAGGGGGGGCAGAAGGGGATGGACACAGAGAAAAGTGTTGAACGGAGGGGGGAGGGGGATGGACACAGAGAGGAGGAGGAGAAAGATCACAATCTCTCCTGACATATGGACATCAATCCGAATTCTCTGCATCACAACATCAAGTGTGCGGGCAGACATTTACTTCTGCAAGTAAAAACAGATATCTCACTAAATGAGGAGAAATGTGTTTTAAATCAACTGTGTTTTGATGGCATTAAGTTGGCTATACACTTTATATGCAGATTAATTGCCCCCCATGTCCGTGGCTGAGTCAATAATTTTGACAATTGTCCGTGGTGCAACATGTTGGTGCCTATCCCTGTCTGAAAATGGTACTTTGAAAATATTTATCATTTGTCCATAATCTCTCTGATATTAACATCTGTGCTTTTCCCTGCAGAGTATTGCTTTAATACAGTTACACACATTTAATAGTGGTAAGTTTATATTTAAATGTGCTGTCAAAACCTGCAGAACCTTGAGTCAGTACTGTTTCACAACATTCAATCCATTGCCAAGATTTCTTTCTTCACCTGCGAAATATCCCCTTTGTCTGTCCGTGCTGCTGCTAAAACTCTAATTTACATCTTTATCATTGCAAGGCTTGACTGCTGCAATGCTCCCCTTGCTGGCCTCCAACTTCCGCAAACTATACCAGAATGCCACAACCCACACTTTCACACACATGAAGTCCCATGTTCCCATCATCCTTGGCCTTGTCATTCTCCACAGCTCCCCATTTCCGAACAAATTGGTTTCAATATCCTCATCCTCACCTTCAAATCTCTTCATAGCCTTGTCCTACCCTACCTCAGTGTTCAGCCATGATCTTGTTTAGCCTACTGCAGCTCCTACTTACGTTCTTATATTTTCTAGCCACATATCCCTATATGCAGTCCCCACTCCTCTTGACAGTTTACTACTTCCTAACTACTCCCTCCATGCCACCATTTGCACTTGCTCTTAGCAAGCATCCTGTAAATAGCATGCGATTCTGAACTCCTCATGCCTAATAATTTTCATCAAACCCACTTATTGAAAATGGGCAATTTGTCAAAGGAAATGTGGTATTTGGATGAAAAAAAATCTAGTCTGCATTTCTTTAGATGAAAAAAATACAATTAGCAAACATAAAAATGTCACTCAAAATTAGCTTCAAATAAACTGTCTTAGTTGGTGGAAAGTAAATTAAAGAACAATCTTTTGAATATACCTTTGAAGACAAATACAGTCACCATTAATCATATGAAAATTGTTATGAAAGACTGACAGGCACAGACAGTAGACACGTAAAATAAATCAGTACTCATTAACTCCTTCGCATAAAACTAAAAGACATGTCCCGACTGCAAATGCAAACAGGACTCAAACAAGATAAATATATTTTTTTGTTGCTGATAATACCATGACTCATAGATTGGAAAATAATACATCACTCAATTTATGGCTCAATCAAGTTCTTCATCAGCAGCTATAAAAAATATATGGCAATTATTTTAAACCAGTACAACTCTCCTAATAAGTTCCAAGATACAAAATTAATAATTTTAACCAGTGACTATCAGGTCAGATAACAAGAATATTCATTTTTTAAAAATTATATATTGATAAATCCAGTATATATCTATCTATAATTCATTATATTTGGTATATGGGATGCCATCTTCCATTGAAAACACCTATATAAAACCCCTTCTTATGGAAATTCTCATATCTATTCCGACAAACTACACAAAATGCTTTCAGAATAAAAAGCGTCTGCCATTTTGTCTTCAGTACCTGGAACTTCTAATGTCCAAAACAAAGGTTTAAATTAAATGTTTTGAAAATTCAAAGAATACAAATTTTATAACATAATCACATTTTTCCTTGAGTTGTCTTTTGTGTCTTTTATTGCCTTCAATAAAGTTTTTTTGCTAGAATGCCTCAGCCTCTCCCAAAAGCCGAGGCTTGGAATTGATCTTGATCATTTTTGCCCACAGCTGTAACATAGTTAACTAAATTCAGTTTGTACAGTCTAAGCATTTGTAGCGTACTCACCTTTCTCGGATGCATTAGTACTATTCAGTAGTTGATCTACTTGGACATTTTTCCTTAGCTTCTAGTAGTATCTGATTAGTTTTTTTTTAATTATTTGAAGAAAAGCTAGAGGATAAATTTCAAAAACTTTATTCAAATAAAGTTTGATTAGAATTTGGCTTACCCTTCTTTTCATGTGATGGGGCTGTGATTCGCGGCCTACCTACGCTGATTCAAACAGAGGTGGGGAGCATGTAAATTCAGTGCTCGCACCTCATTGATGGAGCATCTGATGGTCTCCGTCTCAGCTTCCACGGCAGCATAGGTAGAAGCCTCAATCAGAGGTCATGCCGTTCACGCCTGCCATGCAGTCTCAGACTGCTGCTATCATAGGTGCAGATCTCAGTGCTGAAAGGGACATACAAGCTCTCACAGTAGTTCAACAATCTGTCCTCCAGCAGATTACTAGGTTTGCTGAAGGTGCTACCCCATGGGAGTGGCAGTGGCAGCATGGAGCATAAACGACCCTGCAGTCCTCCCTCAGCATTTTTTCTCTCTTCACCTCCACAGTCAACAGCAGGGGCACTGGCAGTCAGCCAACCAACCCAGACTGCTGTCGCCTATGCCGTGGTGCTGCAGTCCAAAGCCAGGTTCACAAGGCTCAAAGCTGCTTGTGGACATTCTGCAAGGCCATCTGCAGTCTCCCCTCATGAAAGTCAGCAGTCTTCCACCAGCTAGGCTGCAGTCACTGGGGTAGCATGGCAAAGGAGCACTAGGACATGCAAGGCCACCCGCAAGACAGGCATTAAGAGTTTGGACAAGGGTGAATAGTTCATTAAAGTTTGTGTAATTGGATGTGGTTGTTGGGTAAAGATGTTTTGTGAAGGTTTTTGTTGGTGGCTTTTATTGCTAGATGTTGGCCAAGGGGATGTTATGACGGGGAGTCTGAATTCTATATGACGGTAGGGAATGGTGTGTCCCCTTTGGAATGGGGAAGTAGTTTCAGTGGAAGCACAGCCTCATATCCACCTCTCACTAGCCAATTACTCCTCCTGTTCCTCCTCCCTGCACCCCCCCCCCCCCCCCCCCCCACCCTGGTTCCTCTTCCTCAGCCACCTCCAAAGGTGGCCTCCGGATCCTTGCAGGTAATGGCTGTGCCCTCACAATGGCCAGGTAGTGGAGGACGCAGCACATCACGACAAACTTGGAGACCCTCTCTGGCTGGTATTGCAGTGATCTGCCCTAGCGGTCAAGGCAGGGGAAACGTTGCTTCAGGAGACCAATTACCTGCTCCACGATGTTGCAGCTGTCTCCTTTGGCTTTCTGCTCATGTAATAGGGGTGGCAAAAAGCAGTCATAAGCACGTGCAGGGGGCGTAGACTTTCTTCTCGAGTAGCCAGCTTCTGCTTCTTCTGGGAGGCCGAGACAGTGGGTAGGGCAGACTGGCGCAAGATGAAGGTATCGTGGTTGCTGCCAGAATAGTGGGCATTCACCAAGAAGAAGGTCTTGGTGTGTCACACACCAACTCACACTGATGGAATGGTGGACCTTGCAGTTCCTGTACCTCTCCCCATTGACCTGGAGGGGCCCACAGAGCCACGTGGGCACAGCTAATGGTGTCCTGCATCATCAGGAATTGCACTTTCCTGATGAAGCCACATGCCCTTTCATCCTGCTCTTGCTTCCTGAGTGAGAAGAGGATAAGGTCCCCATGCTTGGTATAAATGACCTCTGTGACTTCCCGGATCCTGTGATATGTTCAGAATGTCTCTCACTCCCACTTGGAATGACCCAGAGGCTTAAAAGGTGAAGGTGACCTTCACGGGCACTGGCACAGCTGTCCTTGCCCTGCTGTGAGGCTCAAGGTTGTGCTGAAGGACATGGCATAGCTCCATCACCACCTCCTTGGAGAATCTCAGCATTGCTTCAGGCACATTTGAATGTATGAGAACTACTCCCAGAAAACCAGTGGTATAGGGCCTTCAATGGAGAGCCCTCCTTCTCCTCCCTCCTCACACAGCTTCCCCTCTCTACCTCCTCCGTTCCAATTCCTGGCCATGTTGCAGACGAGGAGTCACTGAAATAAATGCCTCATTCCTGAGTCAAACACTTCTTTCTTCTCTCTGAATGGATCCAGCAAATTCCTAAAAACACCTCCAACAACCCACCACAAAATCTGACAAAAGCAAAAGTTATCCAAAAACACCTCACCTGAAAATTGTTGAATGGCCCTTTAAATAGTCCTTGTACAGGTCCCAGTACTGCAGAGGTCTTGGACCCAGGCCCAGCGCTGGAGACCCAGATAGGGTCACCGGGGGCCAGACCAGAGGGCCCTGGCAAGGCAGGTGGGCTTTGTGCAAGAGGAGGGGATGTCCAGGGAGGTGAAGCTTTTCCCAGTGGGGGTCCTCAGTAGGCCACAGACTACCCACAAAGGAGGGACCTCTCCTCAAGCCCACAGGGAGGAATTCTCACTGGGGGAACGCCCCACCCCCCCCAAACGCCTGTGTGGCAGAGGCACACCCCCCCCCCCTCAATCCCCCGTCGCTGGTTAAATCCCAGTGGCAGGGTGGAAGAGGGCCTTAAGTGGCCATTTGAAAGCCACAAGGGCCATAATTGGCCTCTGGGCGGAAAGGCCATCATCAGCCAATACTGCCCGCGGTGGGGAGGCGATGGACCCTCTGCCACAATTCTATGGGCCACTTCCTGCCTATGACCCTGTCTCAGGGAGCCCATGAATTCTAGCCCGTTGTTTGCAGAAATGATGCACAAATTCATTGCCAGGCTGAGCACTGCCCAAATTCGGGATCCTGGCATTGCATCAGCCAGTTAGGCTGTGTTACATCAGGAAGCACTGCCTCACATGCTTCTGGCACATGCTCTGGATGCCCAGTGGGTGCTGTTTTGAGCAGGCTTCACCGTGCAGACTGCACTGGAAGCCACTGGCAGTGGTGCGCGCCCCCGGAGAGCAGCACTAGACCTCTGTAGCACCACCTCCAGCAGTGCTATGCAACTGAATTTCATGCCAACATTCACTGCTTGAAACAGAGACCTCGATTTTAAATGCCCCCCACCCTCCCATGGCAGCTGTGAGAGGGTCGGGGCGGGGGGGGGGGGGCATGGTGGATTAAAATAACAGGTTCAAGCAACCCTACCCAATTCAATTCCCAGCTGCCATAATATTTATGGTGGTGATCCAGGTCCTGGACAAGGCTCCTGCTAAAAGCAGGCAGGGCCTATTTAACATACAAAAGTCATGACCCAATCATGTCACTCGTGCCACAACTTATTTTTATCCTCACTATAGAGAGAGTCCCATGCTGTCTGCTGCCCAGCAGTAGCAACAAGGTGGGAGAAGCTGGCTGGACAAAAGAGGTCCAGGTAAGTCTTGTTGCAACTGGAGACTTCAAGAGGAAGTTGGATGGCCACCTGAGCGAAATAGACTTGCAGGGCTATGGGGTCAAGCCGAAGAGTGGGACTGACTGCATAACTCCGTGGAGAGCCAGCATGGATCATAGATTCGATATGCCGAATGGCTCTATGACAACTGTGTCCATTTTGAAGTTCAATATGAGCCAGGAGGAACAGAAGTACTTCTCCCACACCTCACTAGGAAATGTTCGGCCTCTACAGCCCTGACTACAGCGCAATCAATCATTCAGGCTCCCCTAACCTTTCACAATTACAGCCTCAATCATTCTGGTCTCCCACAGCCCCTGATCACAGCCCAGAGCCTTTACCCACCCCTCTTCCCCCCCCCCCCCCCCCCCCCCCGACCTCAAGGACTTCAAGGGGCTGTTCCCATGAGTATCCTCCCTCTGCTGATTTCCGCTTCCATTTGCCAGCCAGGCAGTCAATATGGCTGGTGGTTTGGTGGGAATCTGTAGTGATTTATTCAAATAAGACCCTGCCAATCCACTGGCCTTGTCAAGTTCTTAATTTGCTATCAGGCTCCTCCACACTCTTCCACCTCCCTCCTGATTAATATTGGGACCAGAGTGTTCAAGCACATGTTTGTATGCACACAAAAGGGATAGAGCAGAAGACTACTGACTACGTACCTGTTGTAGGCTTTATTTTGTGCATTATGAACTTCAGGAAGCACATTAAGCTGAGAGAGAATCAGTCAGTTCGCCATGTGTTCAGAAGCAGAGTTTATTGCTTAGATAGTTCTGTATAGCTGGAGGATCAACCTGGGACCTTGTTCATCGACATAACTCAGTTCTACACTGGCAGTGTTAACTGAACCATTGAAGGGATCAATAAACTGGCCTCACTATCACTTATCTATATGTAGCTTCCAAGTGATTGGGGAACTTAGAGTAAAAAAAAGTCTCAAGAGGTTGAAATTTCGCTGAGTGCTATTTTACTGCACTGACTAAAATTTACTTGTGAAACTATCGTAAATTGGTTAACAGCTTCATTAAAATAGCTGACATAGGAATTTTACACAAGGGCACGTTACTAACAAATAGTACTCAGTGCATTTTAAACACAAAGCAGATTAAAAGCAAAAGCAATGACCTGTACATAAGCAATTGTGAAAAAAAACTTCACTGAAATAGGAAAAAGGAGAGTTTTATCAATTTATGTTGAAGGCTACCATTTTTGGGGAGTTAAAATCTTTCTTTTGGATTCAATTAACTTCTGCTTATAGTGATTGTCCAGGGACACACCCCACAAGAAGCAACATTGCATCATTTATAATGCAAAACTGCCACCAACTTCAGCAGTTAACTCAGCAGCAGATTTGTATTGCAAATAAACTATAATTTCACCTGCCTCAAGTTGGCATAGAAACCCTTCCAAGCCACTTGCAAATAGTGTCATTAGCACTCACTCATTATTTAAACAACAAAAACTGTCATACCACTATTAGCACAGAAAATCAAACCAAGATACATTAAAGTCATAAGGAAAAAAATACAAATTGCAAGGCAGGCCAATGTTTCAGTTTCTTAGTTAGGGATGGGTTGGCTGCAGGGACTGCAGCTTCCGAGTTGACCAGAGCCTTCGCCATGCATTCTTTTTCCATTTGGAGGTGGTGGTGGGGAAGATAAATGCTTAGCAAGGCACATGCACCTTCCTTCTAGGAGGCTGCCTGTCCTGGTCAAGCATTGATGTTTGTAGCCCTTATAGATTCCCCCCAATCTCCAGTCATCATGTGGCAGCGCAGTGGTTTGCACTGCAGCCTCAAAGCTCCAGCGACCCGGGTTCGGTTCTGGGTACTGCCTGTGCGGAGTTTGCGTGTGTTTCCGCCGAGTGCTCTGGTTTCCTCCCACAGCCAAGACTTGCAGGTTGATAGGTAATTGGCCATTGTAAATTGCCCCTAGTGGTGGTAGGAGAATGGAGGGGATGTGATGGGGAATATGGGATTAGTATAAATGGGTGGTTGTTGGTCGGCACAGACTCGGTGGGCCGAAGGGCCTGTTTCAGTGCTGTATCTCTCTATGACTCTATGCTGCAATCGTGGGCCCAATTATGTGCCCGCAGTGGGGTGAGGAACGTGGTTGGGTTGCTGGCCCCTGCTGTAATTATGGGCCTCCCAGGACCCCTGACAAGTATTAATTAGCAAGTGTATTATTTACTGTTATATTGTTTATTAAATAGGAATATCATTGTTGCATAACTACAATATATTTAGAAGCATACTATTTCTCAGTTTAAAAATCCCTCTAGTAAAGCACCTCCCTTTCTCCCATGCACCATTGAACAGCACAGGAAAAACTTGGAAATAATTTGCATAGCAAAGAACAATTATGATAATCAATGAAGGTAATGTCACGCAAGTACTTCATAGCACCAAGAAAGTTGACTTTATTCTCAAACAACAAAAAATTTTCTACAACCATTTAATTTATCTCGTGCTCATAGCAGATGGATGTTTTTGTGAATGGAAAGCTATTTCCAATGGTGTTCCACAGGGCTCACTGTTGGGTCCCTTGCTGTTTGTGGTATATATTAATGATTTGGACTTAAATGTGGGAGGCATGATTGGGAAATTTGCTGCTGACATAAAAATTGGCCGTGTAGTTGACAGTGAATAGGATAGGCGTAGACCCCAGAAAGATATCAATGGTTTGGATGAGCGAACGGAAAAGTGGGAAATGGAATTCAATCCAGATAAGTGTGAGGTAATGCATTCGGGGAGGGCAAATAAAGCGAGGGAATACACAATAAACGGGAGGATATTGAGAGGGATAGGAGAAGTGAGATACCTTGGAGTGCATGTCCAAACGTCCCTGAAGGATTGCAGGACAGGTAGATAGAGTGGTGAAGACATATAGAATGCTTTCCTTTATTGGCCGAGGTATAGAATACAAAAGCAGGGATGTAATGCTGGAACTGTATAAAACGCTGGTTAGGCCACAGTTGGAGTACTGCGTACAGTTCTGGTCACCACATTACAGATAGGACATAATTGCTCTGGAGAGAGTACAGAGGAGATTTACAAGAATGTTGCCAGGGCTCGAAAGCCGCAGCTATGAGGAAAGATTGGATATGCTAGGGTTGTTTTCCTTAATACAGAGGAGGCTGAGGGGTGACTTAATAGAGGTGTACAAAATTATGAGGGGCCTAGATAGAGTAGACAGGAAGAACCTGTTTCCCCTAACGGAAAGGTCAATTACCAGGGGTCCCAGATTTAAGGTGATTGGTAGAAGGATTAGAGGGGACATGAGGAAAAACCTTTTCACCCAGAGGGTAGTGGGTGTCTGGAATTCACTGCCAGGAATGGTGGTGGAGGCAGAAATCCTCAATTCTTTTAAAGGGTACCTGGACATGCACCTGAAGTGCTGTAACCTGCAAGGCTATGGACCAGGTGCTGGAAGGTGGGATTAGAATGGGCGGGTAGTTTTTTCTGCTGGCACGGATACGGCGGGCTGAATGGCCTCCTAATTTTTCTATGGTTCTATGGATTTTAAAATCAACCTAACACAATCAGTTTGAACAAAATAAAAACAAGAAATGCTGGAAATACTCAGCAGGTCTGGCAGCATCTGTGGAGACAGAAGCAGAGTTAACGTTTCAGGTCAGTGACCCTTCATCAGAACTGGCAAATGTTAGAAATGTAATAGGTAACAGTTTGAACAAAATGCTGTTTAAAAGAAACATTTTGATTTTGTAGGTGAGACAGAAACTATAAGTTGCTAGGCTACGGAAACCACAGCTGATGATCTGGAAACTGCATGGTTCCTTTGTTGTGGATTCAAAGGCAGGTTTCAGTGATTGGACACCTGCTTCTCATATCAATAACATGTTCATGATAGGTCAAAAGGAACATTGTGATTTATATTATAGCTTATGTTACAACTCTAAAAAATTAAAACAGATAAAAATTAAACACATTGTCAAGCATGCACAAAAAGATTTAGTAGGCAAGAAGGAAAAGCTCTGTTATAGCTTCCTATGAAGTATATAATATTATTAATCTGCTGTGTTCACACCATACCTTCCCTCTACCACAAGGTCAGAAGTGAGGATGTTCACTGATGATTGCAGTGTTCAGTACCATTTGCAATTCCTCCGATACTGAAGTAGTCTGTGCCTGCATGCAGCAAGACCTAGACAACTTGGGCTGATAAGTGGCAACTAACTTATGCGCCACACAAGTGCCAGGCAATGACCATCTCCAATAAAACAGAATTAAATCATCTCCCCTTGATGTTCAACGGCATGACCATCACTGAATCTCCTACCATCAACATCCTGGAGGGTTACCATTGACCAAGAGTTTAACTGAACCAGTCATGTAAATACTGTGACTACAAAAGCAGGTCAGAGGCTGGGACTTCCGCAGTGAACTCACCTCCTGACTCCCCAAAGCCTGTCCACCATCTGCAAGGGACAAGTCAGGAGAGTGATGGAATATTCTGCACTTGCCTGAATAAGCGCAGCTCCAACAACACTCAAAAATCTCGACACCATCCAGGACAAAGCAGCCTGCTTGATTGGCACCCCATCCACCACCTTCAACATTCACTCCCTTCACCACTAATGCACAGCAGCAGCCGTGTGTACCATCTACAAGATGCACTGAAGCAACTCCTTCAACAGCACCTTCCAAACTCGTGACCACTACCTAAACGCCTGCTACCCGACCCCAACCCGACCGGACCTGCGACATATGCCGGGTTCAGGTCGGGTCAGGCCAAGTCCAGGTCGTGCTCAGGTTGGGCCGGGCTAGACACACACGGTAAGTGTTCTGCCGGTAAGTATTAAAAATAAAAACTTACCTGAGCTGGGAGTCCGGGACGAAACTGAGTCTGTGCAGTGAGCGAGTGATGTCACTATGACGTCATCACGCATGCGCTGCAGCTTCGAGGAGCTTCCCAGTCGGAAGGTAAGTAAAGGGATGGTTGGGCTCGGGTCGGGTCGAGTGGGGTCGGGTCGGGGCAAAATTGGAGGGACTCGGGCCGGGTCGGGCTCGGGTCCGCTATGGATCGGTCGGGTTCAGGTTGGGTTCTTATTCCCAACCTGAGCGGGCCGTTACCTCTACCATCTAGAAGGACAAGGGCATTAGATGCATGGGAACACCAGGATAGACATTCCAAGCCAAAAGGGCAGAAAGATCACGGACAAAGGGCAGGATGCAAATACTGCTGAGGACATCACACAAAAGGAAAAGAAGGAATGTCCACAGTGGGGAAAGCAGTGCTCTCACTGCAAGAAGCCGAATCATTTTGCACCCAAGTGTTTGGCTAGAAGGAAGCAGAACAAGCAGGTACAGTTGGCCACTGGAGAGACATCAGCCAAAGATTCTGATGAATCACTATACACCATACAACAGGTTGGTTCAGTCAGGTCGATAGGTGATAAATGGTTTGTGACTGTTGAAATGATGACTTCAGAAGGAGAATATCAAGTCAACATAAAGTGCTCAATAGACACAGGTGCATCATGCAATTTCATGACCTTCACAGACCTGTACGAAGTGGCTCAACATGGCGATCCAAGAATGAAGCCCTCGAAAGTAAAGTTGATGCTATATATGGCACCATAATAGTGCTGAGCCCAAAGCAATAACAAGAACGAAGATATGGAGTTCCAGATTGGAGATGGCAAGCAAAAGCCACTCATCTCAGTCAGAGAAAGTCTAAAGCTTGGACTGGTAACCCTCAATGTGCAAAAAGAGATTTGCAATGTGTCACAGCACACTAAACCATTCACCCGCGGAACAGATCCTAGAGGAGTACAATGATGTATTTAGGTTTAGGATGTCTTCCTGGAGAATATCATCTTGAAGTAGCTACTAAGGAAAGTTCCAGCTGCCCTCAAGGCCAGCCTGAAAGACAAGATAGAACAGCTGAAAAAGAAGGGAGTAATCAAGAACGTGACAACCCCTACAGAATGGATTAGCAGCATGATAGCAGTGAAACAAGCTGGGAAGCTGAGAGTAGGCATCGACCCAAAGGACCTAAATAAAGCTCTGAAGCGATCTCACTACCCTATGCCTACCATCGAAGGAATTTTGCCGCAACTTGAAAAGGCTAAAATCTTCACTACCCTAGATGTGAAGGATGGTTACAAGCAAGTGAAGCTGGATGAAAGCAGCAGCTTTCTAACTACATTCTGGACACCATTCGGGGGATACAGACGGTTGCACATGCTGTTTGGCATTTCCACAGCTCCAGAGGAGTATCAACACAGACAGCATAAGATAGTTAGTGATCTTCCCGGAGTGGAAGCTATAGTGGATTATCTGCTAGTTTATGGATGCGAAGACACAATGGAAGAAGCCATTGCTGACCATGATCAAAATCTAGTGTGACTGCTAGACAGAGCTTGCCAGATGAACCTGAAGCTGAACAAGAAAAAAGTGCAATTAAAGATGCTTGAAGTCAAGTACATAGGTCATGTACTGACAACAAATGGTCTTGGCCCCGATCCTGAAAAGGCGAGAGCAGTAACAGCGATGCAACGACCAACAGACGTAAAAGCAGTGTAACGATTTTTCATCAACTATTTGGGAAAATATTTTGCTAATTTGTCATTGGATTGTGAACCATTATGCCAACTCACTGCCAAGGACGTGCAGTGGTATTGGGGCACAGAACAAGAAGCAGCACTCACTAAAATCAAGCAACTAGTGATAGCAACGCCAGTGCTGAAATTCTATGACGTAAATGATGAAGTCACCCTGCAATGTGACACCAGCGAGACAGGACTTGAAGCAACCCTAATGTAGCAAGAACAACCAGTTCAATTTGCATCCAGGGCGTTAACACAAACGGAACAATGCTGTGCTCAGACTGAGAAAGAGTGCCTGGTCATTGTCTTTGCTTGTGAACATTTTCATCAATACCTACTTAGAAGAGACAAAGTGACAGCTGAGTCCAACCGCAAGCCAGTTCAAAGCATTTTCCTCAAGCCGCTACTATCTGCTCCAAAGTGTCCGGTTACAGAGATATCATCTGGACGTGACATACAAGCATGGGAAACAGATGTACATCGCTGACATGCTGTCGAGAGCAGCACTCCCTGTGAAGAAAGTAGAGGATGCTATGACAGAGTGTGAAATCCTCCAGATCCAATGTGAAGCTGCAGCTCGACATGCTCTGGAAGTCATCAACCCAGCAGAGACATTGAATCTGACTGACATGTGCCTTACTCAAATCAAGCGAACTACCCAACAAGATGCATCTCGCCAGGTGTTGAAAGAAGTAGTGATGAAAGGATGGCCTGAAAGCATCAAGGACACTCCTGCGGTCACAAGAGCGTATTGGGCATACAGAGATTAACTGACAGCCCAAGATATCATTGTGTACAAAGGAAATAGAGTCATTATTCCAAAGGCGCTGAGAGGAGAGATACTAAAGCCATCCACGCAAGCCACCAAGGAATTGAGTCGACTCTGAAGAAGGCATGAGAAGTGCTCTACTGGCCAAACATGAGCAATGAAATCAAGGACCACATCAGCCAGTGCAGTGCGTGTTAGGAGTACTAAGCTAAGCAAGCTAAAGAGTTGCTGATGACACATGACATCCCAGACAGACCTTGGATGAAGCTAGGAGTAGACCTCTTCGCTCTCGCAGGACTGATTATCTTGTCACCGTCGACTATAATTCTGACTACTGGGAGGTAGACCAGCTGACTTCAAAGACGACCAGTGAGATTATAGAATACCTGAAAGCACACTTCAGTCGTTATGGCATTCCTACATTGTAATGAGTGACAATGGCCCCCAGTTCATGAGTGAAGAATTCAGCCGCTTCATAAAGCATTGGGAAATACAACACTATACTTCATCTCCACACCAACCCCAGTCAAATGGAAAGATTAAGGCGGCAGTGAAAATCGCCAAAGGAATCATAAAGAAATTGAGCAAATTCAGCACAGATGTATACAAGGCAATCTTCAAGTGGAGAAACACACCGACTGAAGGCATGGAAAGTAGTCCAGTACCAAGACTAATGTTACGCCTCACCCAAACCACTCTTCCTGTAGCAAAAAAGCTACTGAAGCCACAAGTAGTAACAGGCATGAGTGACAAAACCAAGGCAGAAAGCCAAATATTATTTTGACAAAACTGCCAAACCATTGCCAGAATTGAGCATTGGAGAGCCAGTCAAGGTACAAACCTTCAACACTCTCAACAAGAGTCAGCCCAAGTGGCAACTTGGGACCTGCGTAGAGCAGTTGTCACCTCGATCGTATGCAGTAGAAGTAAACGACCAGATATACTGGTACAATCGCAGGCATATACAACTGGAGTAGCTATTCCTTCACTGCAGGTGGCCGATCAGGAAGATGTGAACTCATCAACTGCACAGACCACAAATCAACCATCAGTCCCAGAGGTCCACAGCACCCCAACAACGGAAAGGGAACAACAACAGTTACGCGGCAACTTTTACACAGGAACGACACTCCCGGAGAAGGAAAACCACCTAGCCAATGACAAGGTGCACACGCACCATTAAGAGACCGGCACGATTTAAAGACTGTGTGCGCAATGCATGGGCAGAGACTGATAAGAATAACGAACTGCTAATGCATGAGAACAGTTGTGTGCATAGTAGGTAACTTGGGCAACTCAGTGTAAACGATAATGCATGCAATTTTTTTTTGTATGAAAAGGGGGATGTTTGGGCAAGAAATGTAATACCGTACTAATGTGCCTCCATCCTTGCTGTGGTCATGTGACCTCTACCATGAGGCACTCACTGCAGGCAGCCATCAGAAGGCACTTCAATATAAGCAAGACTGTTGTCCTGTGAACTCGTAACAGTAATGTAGTGGCTATAGCACTTGAGTAGCCACTCAGAGGTCATAAGTTCAAATATCACCATGGCATAGTGTGAAATTGAAGTTGTGAGCTTGCCCCAGTAAAAATGACTATGAAAGCTGCTGATTGTCATACTAATTCACTAATGTCAATTTGCTACCACCACCTGAACTGGTTGACACTTACTGTCTTCTGAAGTGGCCTAGCAACCCACTCCAATGTACAATATTCAGGATAACTAGGGCAAGTTGGTGTCAGCCACATAGAGAGAACACTTTTTAAAAATGAAAATTCTTGTACAGGCTTATCATTCTCAGAAGGCCCCAATATTCTGCAATTTAATACCAATTCCTGTAGCCTACTTAATAGTTACTGCCTCTTATGTTTGTGACCAGTCATTTTCTGCATTGACAGTAATTTGGGGCCAGATGGAAATTCACCCATGTATCTTTACTTAGAGAATAAAAATCCATTAATACCCTTACTACTCAGTTAAGTATTCATCTATTTCTTTTAAATACATCAATTGATTTTGCATTGATGGCCTTCTTACAACACTTTCTGTGAAGAAGCTTTTCCTGAATTTACTTTTAACTGACTTAGTTCAAACTCTGGAATCCCCTTGTTCTGGATTCCCTAGCCAAGATTGTTCCCAATGTACACTTTCATCAAATCGCCTCTTCTTCTCCAGGAACTATAAACCAAGGTTACCCAGTCTCTTATCAAGTTCAGACTCTTCATCACGGGTATTGTCCTGGTGAATTGCCACTGAATTTTCGCCAAAGCCATTAAATACTTTCTAAGGTCAGTACTCAAAACTGAACACAACGTTCCTAAATGAGATCAAACCAGATGCTCGAAAACTGAATAATCACTTCCTTGCTTTTACATTTAATACCTCTTGTAATGATGTTCAGCAAAGCATTAACCTTTTGCACTTGCCCAATCAACTCAGTGATCATCTCTCGTTTTCCACCTCCCTCCGACATGAACATATGTGTAGAGATGCAACTCCAAGTCAAGAAACACTTGACTAGATAATTACTGTTGCCAATATTTGATGATTAACATATTCATATGATATTCCTCTGTCTTTCTCTTAGCAGAGACATGGGCCGTAATTTTCCCTGTGGGCTTCTGAACCCTGCCGTCAGACTCAAATGGAGATCAGGAGCCTGCACTATGTGGGAAACAGTCACTCAATGTTATTTTCCCCGAAGCGACCAATTAATGGCCAGAGGGCAGGCTCACTGACAATTAAGGACAGCGGGTAGGATCCCGAAGCTGGAGGGCCATCCGAGTCCTTCCAACTTGAAAGCAGCAGCAGGATGCCATGGCAGGTAAGTCATACAGTCATTACGGCACAGGAAGCCATTTAGTCCATCAAGTCCATGCCAGCACTCTGTAGAGCAATCCAATCAGTTCCATTCCTCTGCTCTATCCCTATAGCCCTGTGAGTTTATTTTCCTCAAGCGCCCATCCATTTTGCTTCTGAAATCATTCATTGTCTCTGCTTCCACCACCTTCATAGGCAGTGAGTTCCAGGTCATGAACACTCATTGCATAAAAAGTTCTTCCTCACATCCCCTGCATCTCCTGCCCAAATCCTTAGACCTGTGTCCCCTAGTCCTTGTACGATCAGCTAATGAGAACAGCTTTTCTTTGTCTACCCTATCCAAACCTGTCATTATCTTGTGCACCTCCAGCAAATCTCCACTCAATCTCCTTTGCTCCAAGAAGAACAACCCCAGCTTCTCCAACCTAACGTTGTAGCTAAATTCCCCCAAGCCTGGAACCATTCTGGTAAATCTTCTCCGGACCCTCTCAAGGTTCCTCACATCCTTCCTAAAGTGCAGCAAACAGACCTGGATGTAATATTCTGGTTGTGGCCTAACCAGAGCGTTATAGAGGTTCAGCATAACTTCAAAAATAAAAGCAAAATACTGTGGATGCTGGAAATCCAAAATATAAACAGAAAGTGCTGGAAATACTCAGCAGGTCTGGCAGCATCTGCGGAGAGAAAAGCACAGTTAACATTTCAGGTCTGGGAAAAAGACAGTTTTTTAGCCAATTGGACACTGACCCTTAATTTTGTTAAACAGCCTTTTATGTGGTACTTTGTCAAACACTTTCTTAAAATTCATATAGACAACATTCATTGTTCTCCCTTCATCAACCTTCTCTGTTACTTCATTAAAAAATTCAATTAGATTATTCAAGCATGAGCTGCCTTTTACAAATCCATGCTGGCTCTCCTTAATTAACTCAAACCTCTCCAAGTGCCTGTTGATTTTTGTTTTCCTGTTTATCGTTTCTAAAATCTTACGCACCACTGATGTTACACTGGCTGGCCTGTAGTTACAAGGAATGTCCTTTCTTGAATAATGGTGTCACATTTTGCCACTCTCCAATCTTCTGGAACCTCCCCATGCCTAGGAAAGATTGGAAGATTATGGCAAGCCCTTCTGCTATCTTCACTCACACTTCCTTTAGCAACCTGGGATGCAAGCTATCCGGATCAGGTGGGCATAGCTAGCCTTTCCAGTACATCCTTCCTATCAATTTTCACCCCATCCATCTCCACTTCTACTGATATTCTGTCAGCATCCTCGTCCTTAATAAACACCCATACAAAGTACCTATTAAATATACTAGCCTTGCCCTGCACCTCTCAGCATATACCACCCTCTTTGTCCATAATAGGCCGCACCTCACCTCTTACTACCCGCATACTATTTACATGCCAAGAGAAGATTTTTGGGTTCACTTTTATGTTAAAAGCCATTCTATTCTCATGTTCTCTCTTTGCCAGTCTCATTGTCCTCTTCACTTCCCCTCTCAACTTAATGTATTTGGCCTGGTTCTCGTTTGAAGAATTCACCTGACATGCATCATACACCCTCTTTCTTTGTTTCATCATGTGCTTTATGTTCCTTATCATCCAAGGAGCCCTGGCTTTGGTTCCCTTATCTTGCACCTTTGTTGGAATGAAACATCTCCTCCTTAAAGATCACCCACTATTCCATTATAGTTTTTCCCATGAATCTTAGGTTCCATTTTACCCTGGCTAGATGTCCTCACCCCATTGAAGTTGGCCCTCTTCCAATTTAGAAGTTCCACTTTAGATTTTTTCCTTGTTTGTCTCCATTATTAATCTAAACCTTATGATACCATGATCACTCTTACACAAGTGTTCTCCCACAGACACTTGGTCCACCTCATTCCCTAACAACAGGTCCAGCAATGCCTCCTTCCGAGTTGGACCAAGAGCACACTGATCAAGAAGGTTCTACTGAACACATTTCAGAAATTCCTCCCTCTCCTTACCCTTTCCTCTAACATTATCCCAATCAATATTTGGGTAATTAAAGTCCCCCAATATCTCCGTGATTTCCCTGCAGATTCACTCCTCTATCTCTCACTAATTTGGAGGCCTATAGAATACCCCCAGTAGTGTGATCATACTCTTTTTTAATCAAATGGATTCTGTCTTTGCCCCCTCAAGAACATCCTCTCTTTCCAACACTACAATTTCTTCCCTAATCAGTACTGCCACCCCACCTCCCTTTTCTCCTTCTCTGTCTTTTCTGAGCACTTTATATACTTGTATATGAAGCGCCCAGTCATCACCACTTTTAAGTCACGTTTCCGATATTGCCACTACATCAGATTCCCAAACAGCTATTTGTGCTTGTAGCTCACCAATCTTATTCACCACACCTTGTGTGTTTGCGTACATGCATTGTAAACCTGTCTTTGAATTCCTCAGGAAAATGGCCCAGGGCAGGATGGAACTTGGGAACTGGCACGCAGGCTGGCAGCGTGAAGTTCTACACTCAACTGTATCCGTTACTGACCTGGTGGGGGCTAAAAATCCAGCCCATGAACCCTTTTAAAATATAGTTAAAAGGGTCTTTTAAAATAACAGAAGAATGCAATATAAATGCATAAGACATTTTTCCACAACATCTCCAACAGCAATTTCTCATCTTAACTGTTATGAGAATAGATATTCCATCCCATTGAGATTAGGGACTTTAGTTTTTGTATAATCCAAAACGTCTACCCAAATACTGTTTCAAGAAATAGTTATGAAATCAAAGGAGCAAATAAAAATTTTTAAAAGGTCTGTCTGTACTCCTCCCCTCTGCTTACAAGTTAGCTTCTGAGGGGGAGGTTAATGAGAAGAGGTATTACTGATGGAACAGCTTGAGGCCAATTAACTCTACAAATGAAGCTTCATGCCCATTTTATCCCTGGACCACCAAGCAGGAGTCCCGAGCAGGACATACACAGAAAACACTTTTGAAGCCCAAGGACAAAAAACAGTTCAGCAAGGAAACCTCTAACAGGGAGCACACAAAATAGTTTTAAAATAATATATACTGGCCCAGTTTTTGCGGTCAGTGGCAAACCAATGGCGCTTGTCACTAACCTCAAGGAAAGTGCCCACAAAAATCTAGTAATCTCTGTGGCACTGACTTCCCCTTTCCAGATGTCAGTTTGAATCTGGCGCCAAATAAGGGGATCACCAGGCGTCCAACAATAGTGATGTCATCAAGCAGGATAAACAGCCAATCACACTGAAGTATAATCACAGCCAGCAAACTAAGAAATAAAAACCACTGAACCCCTTCACCTTTCATTTTTAAATTTTACAGATAACAAAATAAATGGTTGGGACAGACACATGGAATTTAGGTAGAAGCTAAAATATCATCACAAAGCTTTAAAAATTATTTTTAAAAGTATGCGCAATTTCTTATCATACTGTAGAAATCTGGCATTCAATAAATACAAGATTACTCTTCCAGAGCCAGTGATGCTGCTGAGCTACAATTATGAACTCAGTAAGCCATTAAAAACCCAGTTATACTTCATTCAACAAGGTGTAACTTTTCAAGAGTTTTTACAGTGAGACTATTGGCCCAATTTTAACTCTGTAAGTGCATTTTGAGTGAGTTAAAATCTCATCCTAAGAGCGTAAGAGTGGATGTTCTTGTCAGTTCAATGGATTTCCCATTGATTGCAGTAAGAGGCAGTGGGGCGGCTAGTGTTGGGGGAACCTCAACAGCAGAGCCGCTGGAAAAGCATAGAATCACTAACAGCAACTTCTGGATTTCCACATTTAACTGCGCATGTGGAGACTCCAGAAGTAGCTGTCAATTTCAGAGAAGTAATGACAACGAATGCCAATAGTTTTGTCATCCTTACAATGGCAAAATCTAAACAATTAAGATTCATTGTAACAGGGTGGAACCAAGGACTAATGTAACAAAGACAACTGTCTCTTAAGTTTGGCCCTGGTTCTTATGAAGAACACACAGACATGGAAAATTAGTACAATTTATAGTTCAGACCTCTACAGATTAATGTATGCTTGACCAATCCTGTATCAACAAGTACAGCTTAATTTACAATCAAACTTTTCAATTGGTGGGACCAGGAGATCTAGAAGATAACCATGCCTGTAGGAGAGAATCTATTGGCAGAAATTATGTGTGAAGCTTCACACTTTACTATATGCAGATTTTTGAACTGCAACAGCGCCAGCTTCTTGCTCCGACAAAAGCATGAGCAGCAACTCTTGTGCTAATGACAACCCAGTCATATCTCTTTAGCTATCAGAATCAAACCCACTGTTCTGCCTAGCTTTGACTTTAAGAATGTAAAATCATAAGAACTTTTATTTTACTTGTTTATTTTGTTTCCCTTCACCAGTTTTTTTCATCCACTCCCCTCCTCTCTCAAAGGCACTGCCTCTTTGCTGGAGCGTTATACGTGAATGTTGAATATCACAAGTGGGGACATTACCAGTGCATCTCCCAGTGGCACTTTAAACACCTTATATTAATGTTCTGGGCCAATTTTTATGAGAGGTTCTTGGCAACTAGTTGAAAGTACACATTTTAGGCACCATTCTGCAAATTAAAAGCTTTAACTGAGGTCTAGAAGAGGAACTTTGATTGACCATTTACTGTTTTTAGTGCCTCCCCTTTTTGTTTCCATATTTAATTGTGACTGACGATGAGGACAGACCCCACCAATGAATCAATGAGTTTATCCCGCGAGTAGCTTAAATATAAAGGCAAAAAAAGATTCCCATGTTTGATCCCTGGTCTGTGCTGTGATAACTGATCTCAACCACAGCAGTCATAGAAACACTACGATTCTCGTCATCCGTGGGTGCAAGGGAAAATAATCAGACAGGGCTCAGCTGCTATTAAATAGTGCTTCCCTCATAATGAAAGTACATATGAACATCAAGTAAGAAAAGAAACAGACTCATGGTCAAACAGCATGCTGATATTCACAAAAATAACAGCCAATTTGGCGAGGTATTAGAGTGCATCTCATGAACCTGTGTCCAATTAGCTAATGCCTTCAGCAGGAGAAATAGGGAAGGAAGAAAATTGCTAAAAATAAAAATAAAATTGAACAGACAATCTAGCCCAAGCCTCTCATATGATGCTGTACTACTGGATGTGTGCAAGAGTTGTTTGGCCTCCTTTCAGTTCATTCACATCATACAGTTGAGAATAGTAGGTTTGAATCCGAACAATTTGTGGTCCAACGTATTGTGTCACCTGAATCTGTATATTCAGTACCTTCAAAATATTTCTGATCAGTTAGCAATAAAGCAGCTTTGATCCTTAAACTAACAAACAAAACCAAGAGGCTAATTTTCTTGGAGTAAAGACTCGCTTCATTGCCAACAACAAAATGGGGTAAATTGTGAGGACAATGGGTGGAATTTTGTGCTGGCGGCAGGGATCTCAACGTTGGGGGAAACCACTGCCGAGATCCCCACATCGGCTCATACAGAAGGCCCACAGAATCTAGTGCCAATTAGGCACTTAAATGGACAGCGACGGGCCTTCCGTACGATTTAGGAACTCGTTGCTGGAAGTCCTGCCAATCAGAGGCCAGCAGTTGCAGTACCGAGGCAGTGGCTGCTGCTGTAGCTGCAGTGAAAGGACACAGAGGAGCGGCGCTGGAACCAGGCTTAAGTTAGGTCAAGGCAGGAGGGGTCTCGCGGGGTGGGGGAGGTCGACAGCAAGGGCAGGTGGGGTGGCCCTCAGCAGCCCCCCTTCCCAATGCCAGGTCCCTCGTTCAGGCACCAACCCCACCACACCACCACCCCCGCACAGCTGGGATGCAGCCCGCACGATTTTTTGTGCCATGCTTTCCATGCGGCGACAGGGCCACCTGTCACATAGGTAATTGTGGCTGTGGCGGGAAGAGGCCCTTAATTAGGGCCTCAATTGGCAGCAGGGCAGAAAGGCCATTCACAGGCCTTCCCGGTCCTGGCTAAATTTCGGTTCCGCCTCTCCCCCCAGCCCCGCCACCATCCCACCCGATTTTATGCTCTCCCTGCCTCCAAATCTGCTGCAGGGGAGAGCATAAAATTCCACCCAATCTGTCAGAAACAGCATAAAAGGTGCAGTAATGCAAGGGAATTAGAATTTAATTTGTCATCACTGGAGAAAAGATTGGGATTATATGACACAGATCTGTACAGTGATGAAATGTACACATAATAAGGCTGAAACTAAGTTATCTTAAACCTGCTTTGTGCCTATGCATTTCTGAGAAGTACGTCCTGTAAGCCCCACTCCCCACTGGAGCACAGATCATAATATATCCCTTTAGTGTAAACATGATTACATGAATATTTAACTTGTGGAAGTTAATTGAAATTCTACTAGCCGTAAAGTTGTTTAGCATTGTAGTAATAAATCAATCACATCATGTCATGTGTCAGCCGTGGCTCGGTAGCACTCTTGCCTCTGAGCAAGAAGGTTGAAGTCCCACTTCAGGACTTTAGCACAACAATCTAGGATGACACTCCAGTGCTGAAGGAGTGCTGCACTGTTGGAGGTGCTGTCTTTTGAATGAGACATTATACTGAGGCCCCATCTGCCCTCTCAGGTGGATGTAAAAGATCCCACAGCACTATTTTGAAGAAGGGCAGGGGAGTTATCCCGGGTGACCTGGCCAACATTTATCCCTTTATCAATACCAGAGGAAGGCCCTATTCCCCTTGATTGAAGAGTCCATAACCAGGGGCATAGATTTAGGTTAAGAGGTAGGAGGTTTAGAGAGGATTCGAGGGGAATTTTTTTCAACCAGAGGGTGGTGGGGATCTGGAACTCACTGCCTGAAAGGGTGACAGAAACCCACAGAACATTTAAAAAGTACTTGGATATGCACTTGAAGTGTCATAACCTACAAGACTATGGACCAAGAGCTGGAAAATAGGCTTGGGCTGTAGGCCAACACAGACACGATGGGCTGAATGGCCTCTTTCCCTGCTGTAAATTTTTATGACTCTTTGAAAACAGATTATCTGATGATTATCACGTTGCTGTTTGTGGGAGCCTGCTGCGTCCAAAATGGCTGTTGCATTGCCTACATTACAACTGTGACTATACTTCAGAAAGTACTTCATTGGCTGTAAAGCACTTTGGGACATCTGGTGTCATGAAAGGTGCTGTATAAATGCAAGTTTGTCTTTTTTTTATTTTCATCAGCAAAGTTTCTGCTTATGACTGTTCAGTGTTCAGCATAGAAGTAGGTCATACAGTCCTTGAACTTCGCTCCATGTCTATTGTTCTAAAATGTCTCATAAGGACACTTGAAATTTACTAACGTTCCATACCACAAACCCACAATTTACATAGCAACATAGGAACAGGAGTAGGCCATTCTGCCCCTCGAGTCTGTACCATCATTCAGTTAGATCAAAGCTGATCACTATCTTAACTTCATCACGTGCTTTGGTTCCCTAATTCTCAATAACCTTGCCTAAGTTGGCTACTTCTTATAATATTAAGACAATAAATCACCAAAGATTTTGACCTTCTTATGGAAGGAATAAATGAATGTAGATTTGTTATAAGAAACAAATCTACCAAAAGGAGAGTACCTGAAGTTGGAAAAGAATTAAGTTGGTCAGATGGGTTTTGCATAAAAGCCCAATTGGTGAAACAAAAATGTATATCCAAATGAAATAATGAAGCCAGGATTAATTGTGTTTTCATCCTTAGAATTAAAAAATTCTGAGCCCTTGTTTAGACCTGAAAAATCAACTTTGCATTGACAAGAACTGTGTTTTTGTCGGGAGGCTGACTAAATCGTGAGTAACAGAGCTCACTTTATAGTAAATGGAGACACAATTTACTTCAAAGGAATATCACAAACTCCGCCCCCCCACCACCATGCCTTTCTAAGCATCCTCTGTTGACTGTAATTCTTTATCTATATTAACATCTCATACAAATCTAAATGTATTGTACTATTTCTCTGGACAGGGGAAAAACTGAAGAGCTTTCAACTTCCTGACTGAGGGGATGGGGTTATGCAGGGCAACATTCTTTCATGACCAAGGCCTATACCACATTAGTTTCCAGATACTACTTGATGTCCGGCGGTGTTATTCACAGACAAAAGTTAGAAAACAATTGTGTCTCTGTCTTTCTGTAAATGTCCACCACGCTTTTTTTTTCCTATCTCCTTCTCTAGCTTGTTGTTTTTTCACTCTTTTTCTGCATTACTCTGTATGGCACACTTTCTCTCATTGGTGTCTCATTTCCTATCTGTTGGTCTCCAACTCTCCTTCTTATTATTTTGCTCTCCTTTCTGGACAAAAAATAGGTACAGGTACCTGATTCTATTTTATTCTTATGACATTAATATGTTTGTTATTTCAATGGTGTATCTCTTTTCCAGAATTAATCTAATATTGTAGGGAAATCTAGGATTGAGACTAGAGAAAGGGAGCAGGATTAATAAAACTTTTCAATTAAAAGGCCAAGACTTAGCTGAAATAACTGGTGAGAAAATCCTATCAGAAACAAAAGAAACAGACTTTGAGGAAGTAAGAGATAAAAAGATATTTTAGAAGGGTCAAGGGATAATCAAAAATTTGAAAGAAAACCATGAAAAAAATTAAAGGTGCATATTTCAAAAAATCGAAGTTAGGATTGAGTGGTATGTATATGCATGGACAAAGTATTCAAACAAATTTGTAATTACAAACATTAATAAATACGGAGGGACAAGATATAGTAACGATAACATAGGTAGGTTCAATGTAGGAATAGAAAATTATGTTAAAGATTAGAGTCCTTTTTTTTATTTGTTCATGGGATGTGGCCGTCGTTAGCTAGGCCAGCATTTATTGCCCATCCCTAAATGCCCTTGAGAAGGTGGCGGTGAGCTGCCTTCTTAAACTGCTGCAGTCCTTAGGGTGTAGGTACACCCACTGTGCTATTAGGAAGGGAGTTCCAGGATTTTGACCCAGCGACAGTGAAGGAATGACGATATAGTTCCAAGTCAGGATGGTGTGTGGCTTGGAGGGGAACTTGCTGGTGGTGGTATTCCCATGCTTCTGCTGCCCTTGTCCTTCTAGGTGGTAGAGATCATGGGTTTGGAAGGTGCTGTTGAAGGAGACTTGGTGATTTGCTGCAGTGCATCTTGTAGATGGTACACACTGCTGCCAATGTGCGCTGCTGGTGAAGGGAGTGAATGGTGAAGGTGGTGGATGGGGTGCCAATCAAGCGGGTTGCTTTGTCCTGGATACTGTCGAGTTTCTTGTGTGTTGTTGGAGCTGCACCAGGCAAGTGGAGAGTATTTCATCACACTTCTAATTTGTGCCTTGTAGATGGTGGATAGGCACTGGGGAGTCAGGTGGTGAGTTACTCACAGCAGAATTTCCAGCCTCTGCCCTGCTCTTGTAGCCACAGTATTTATTTGGCTTCTCCAGTTCAGTTTCTGGTCAATGGTAACCCCCAGGATGTTGATAGCGGGGGATTCAGCAATGGTAATGCCATTGAACATCAAGGGGAGGTGGTTAGATGCTCTCTTGTTTGAGATGGTTATTGCCTGGCACTTGTGTGGCGCAAATGTTATTAGCCACTTATCAACCCAAGCTACTTCATTATCTGAGGAGTCGCGAATTAAAGGCCTGCTTGGGTCTGCAAAAAAAACCCCGACCCGAGCCTGACAGAACCGCATCTGACCCGAGCCCAACCCGGCCCAAGTCCTTCCATTTTTCCCACACCCAACCCGATGATCAGTTAACTTTCCTTCCATTTTTCACTTTGTTGCTGATCTGCACAAGCTTAAAATAACTGTAATAAAACCACCTTTCTAGTCCAAAAATTAAATTAACATTGCAGCCACTTACCAGTGACAGAGCGTGTCCGACCCGAGCCCGAATGCCGGAATCAAAAGTGCAACCTGACCCGACCATGTCGTCGGGTCCCGGTCGGGTAGTTGGCCTTTATTGCGAATGGTGCTGAACATTGTGCAATCATCAGCGAACATCCCCACTTCTGACCTTATGATGGAGGGAAGGTCATTGATGAAACAGCTGAAGATGGTTGGACCTAGGACACTACCTTGAGGAATGCCTACAGTAATGTCCTGGGACTTTTGACCTCCAACAACCACGACCATCTTCCTTTGAGCTAGGTATGATTCCAACCAGCAGCGAATTTTCCCACTGATTCCCATTGACTCCGCTTTTGCTAGGGCTCCTTGATGCCATACTCAGTCAATTGCTGCCTTGATGTCAAGGGCAGTCACTCTCACCTCATCTCTGAAGTTCAGCTCTTTTGTCCACATTTGGACAAGGCTATAACGAGGTCAGGAGCTCAGTGGACCTGGCAGAACCCAAGCTGAGTGTCAGTGAGCAGGTTATTGCTGAGCAAGTGCCGCTTGATAGCACTATCAACGACCTCTTCCATCACTTTGCTGATGATCGAGACTAGACCAATAGGGCGGTAATTGGCTTGGGTGGATTTGTCCTGCTTTTTGTGTACAGGACATACTTGGGCAATTTTCCACATTGTCGGGTAGATGCCAGTGTTGTAGCTGTACTGGAACAGCTTGGCGAGCAGCGCAGCTGGTTCTGGAGCACGTCTTCAGTACTATGACCGGAAACTTGTCAGGGCCCATAGCCTTTGCAGTATCCAGTGCCTTCAGCCGTTTCTTGATATCACATGGAGTGAATCGGACTGACTTAAGACTGGCATCTGTGATGCTGGGGATCTCAGGAGGAGGCCGAGATGGATCATCCACTCGGCACTTCTGGCTGAAGATGGATGAAAATGCTTCAGCCTTGTCTTTTGCACTGATGTGCTGGGCTCCTCCATCATTGAGGATGGGGATATTTGTGGACCCTCCTTAGTTGTTTAATTGTCCACCACTATTCATGACTGTATGTGGCAGGACTGCAGAGCTTAGATCTGATCCATTGGTTGACTGTTCATGCTGACTGTCTTTGATTAATCAGTGTCTTTCTAAATGAAAATTTATCCTAACCCTCAGAATTTTATCCAATAATTTTCCCATCACCGAAGTTAGGTTGACTGGCCTGTAATTATGGTCTATCACTTTCTCCTTTTTTAAACAATGGTACAACATTAGCTGTCCTCCAATCCTCTGGCACCGCATCTATAGCCACAAATAGCAAGGGTCCCAGCACCGATCCCTGAGGTACACCACTGGTCACAGGCTTCCACTTGCTAAAACAACGCTCGACCATTACCCTCTGCCTCCTGCCACTAAGCCCAGTTTGGATCCAATTTGACAAATTGCCCTGGATCCCATGGGCTCTTACCTTCTTAACCAATCTCCCATGCAGGACCTTATCAAAAGCCTTACTGAAGTCCATGTACACTACATCAACTGCTTTACTCTCATCTACACATCTAGTCACCGCCTCGAAAAATTCAGTCAAGTTAGTTAGACACGATCTCCCCCTGACAAAACCATGCTGACTATCCCTCATTAATCCCTGCCTCTCCAAGCGGAGTTTAATCCTGTCCCTCAGAATTTTTTCCAATGGTTTCCCAACCACTGATGTTAGACTCACCAGCCTGTAATTACCTGGTTTATTCCTGGTACCCTTCTTGAATAATGGTACCACATTCGCTGTCCTCCAATCCTCTGGTGCCTCTCCTGTGGCCAGAGAGGATTTGAAAATTTGTGTCAGAGCCCCTGCTATCTCCTCCCTTGCCTCACATAACAGCCTTGGATACATCTCATCTGGGCCTGGGAATTTATCCACTTTTAAGCCCGCTAAAACAGCTAATACTTCCTCCCTTTCAATGCTAATATGTTCAAGTATATCACAATCCCCCCCGCCCCCCCGATCTCTACACCTACATTGTCCTTTTCCGTAGTGAACACAGATGAAAAGTAATCATTTAAAATCTCACCTATGTCCTCCGGCTCCACACACAGATTGCCACTTTGGTCCCTAATGGGGCCCCACTCTTTCCCTGGTTATCCTCTTGCCCTTAATATACTTATAAAACGCCTTAGGATTTTCCTTTATCTTGCCCGCCAGTGTTTTTTCATGTCCCCTCTTCGCTCTCCTAATTACTTTTTTTAAGTACCCCCCTACACTTTCTATACTCCTCTAGTGCCTCCGCTGCTTTCAACGCTCTGAATCTGCCATAAGTCTCCTTTTTTTTCTTATCCAATCATCTATATCCCTCGACATCCAGGGTTCCCTGGACTTGTTGGTCCTACCCTTCACCTTTACGGGAACATGTTGGCCCTGAACTCTCACTATTTCCTTTATGAATGACTCCCACTGGTCTGATATAGACTTTCCTACAAGTCGCTGCTCCCAGTCCACTTTGGCCAGATCCTGTTTTATCATATTGAAATTGGCCTTCCCCCAATTCAGTACTTTTATTCCCGGTCCATCTTTGTCCTTTTCCATAACCACCTTAAATCTTACAAAGTTATGGTCACTATCCCTGAAATGCTCCCCCACTGACACTTCTACCACTTGTCCGGCTTCATTCCCTAGGATTAGGTCCAGTACCGCCCCACCTCTTGTCGGACTTTCTACATACTGGCTCAAAAGCTCTCCTGTCTGCATTTTAAGAATTCCGCCCCCTTTAAGCCTTTAGCACTAAGACTATCCCAGTTGATATTGGGGAAATTGAAATCCCCTACTATTATTACCCTATTATTTTTACACCTCATATGAAATAATGAGAGGGAAATAACGATGGGAGTAAGAGAGGCAAAGTTTTTTTTAAAATTAATTTTTTTAAATCTTCAACAGTAACTAAAAGCTGAAGGAATGAGACTCAACACTTGTAAAAATAAATTTTCAGCGCCAGAGAGGTTATTTAGCAGTAATTATGAGTTATCACACCATTAGAAATTCACTTATATTTACACTCTTTCTGGTATATTTAGTGGGTAAGTACAGCAACTTCAAGCTCTTTATGTGTTTCAATGCCAAATCTCTTGCTGATTTACCTGTGCAGCAAAGCATGTGGAGAAGCAGGGCAAATTGAACAACAACTTCCTGCTTTCTATGATTAACTGCACATGTGCAGACACTGGAGACTCACTGTTACTTTTGTCCCAAAATCCAGGATTTAGAATCCATAATTTGAGATTAAATTAAGAAACATTTGTTACAGGTGTATGATAAAATTCATAAAATAAAACTCTATTTGTTCAAATTCTAAGGGGGGAAAAGGACGATCGGCTACTAAAGGGAACGCAGTAAATGCAATGCACGAGGGTTTTCAGAAGACGCTGATAAGATGTCTCACAAGAGCTTCATTAGAAAAGTACAGGCATACGGCATAAGAGGAAATATAGTAGCATGAATAGACAGTTTGTTGAGAAACGGGAAACAAAGAATTAAAGTAAATGAATGTAGGAATGAAAGGAATGTAGTAGTGGTAGTAGTAGGAGATAGTATAGTAAGGGGGATTGACACTGTTCTGTGCAGCCAAGAGCGTGAATCCAGAAGGTTGGGTTCCTACCAGGCCAGGGTTCGGAACATCTGCTCAGGGCTGGACAGGAACTTGGAGTGGGAGGGGAAGGATCCAGTTGCTGTGGTCCATGTAGGTCCCAACGACATAGGTAGGACTAGGAAAGAGTTCTGCTTAGTCAGTACGAGGAGCTAGGCACTAAATTGAAGAGTAGGATCTCAAGGGTAATAATCTCTGGATTATTACCTGAGCCACGTGCCAATTAGCAGAGGGAACAGAATATTAGTGAAGTGATATGTGGCTCAAAGACTGGTGTGGGAGAAGTGGGTTTCAGATTGTCGGGCACTGGCACCAGTACAGGGGAAAGTGGGGGCTGTACTGCTGGGATGGTCTGCACCTGAACCGTGCTGGGACCAGTGTTCTTGCAAACTGTATAACTAGGGATATAAAGAGGGCTTTAAACTAAACAAGGAGGGAGCTTGGGCAGATGTAGCAAATCAAGCAGTAGAGTCCAGGCAGGAGAGCAGAATAGTAATATGGGAACTGAAGATCAGAGAACGTCAGGAAGGGACAGAGAGAGACAACCTAAGAGCACACCAACAGTTAAGACTAGATGTTTCAAAAAAAACAAAGAACAAAGAACAGTACAGCACAGGAACAGGCCATTCGGCCCTCCAAGCCTGCGCCGATCTTGGTGCCTGCCTAAACTAACACCTTCTGCACTTCCGGGGCCCATATCCCTCTATTCCCTTCCGATTCGTATATTTGTCAAGATGTCTCTTAAACGTCGCTATCGTATCTGCTTCCACCACCTCCCCTGGCAGCAAGTTCCAGGCACTCACCACCCTCTGTGTAAAAAACTTGCCTCGCACATCCCCTCTAAAAACTTTGCCCCTCGCACCTTAAACCTATGTCCCCTAGTAACTGACTCTTCCACCCTGGGAAAAAGCTTCTGACTATCCACTCTGTCCATGCCGCTCATAACTTTGTAAACCTCTATCATGTCGCCCCTCCACCTCCGTCGTTCCAGTGAAAACAATCCGAGTTTTTCCAAAACTAAAGGCTCTGTATCTGAATGCACGTAGCATTCATAACAATGTAGACAAACTGATAGCACACATTAAAGTAAATAAATATGATCTGATAGCCATTGCGGAGACGTGGCTGCAGGATGACAAGGATTGGGTCCTGAATATTGAGGGCTATGACATTCAAGAAAAATAGGAAACTAGGTAAAGGTGGAGGGGTAGCACTGTTAATCAAGGATGGCATTGGTGCAATAGTCAGAGATGACCTTGGTTCAGGAGATCAGGATGTAGAATCTGTTTGGGTGGAGATGAGGAATACTAGAGGAAAGAAATCACTAGTGGGAGTGGTCTACAGGCCCCTAACAGTAATCACAATGTAGGATGAAGTATACAAGAAGAAATATTGGGAGCTTGTGATAAAGGGACGGCAATAATCGTGGGTGATTTTAATCTACCTATAAACTGGAAAAATCAGATTGACAATAGTAGCCTGGATGATAAGTTCATAGAATGCTTTTGAGCTAGTTTCTTAGAGCAGCACATTCTGGAACCAATCAGACAGCAGGTTATATTAGACTTGGTATTGTGTAATGTGACAGGATTAATTAATGACCTCAGAGTAAAAGTACCTCCAGGTAACAGCAACCACAATATGATTGAATTTTACATCCAGTTTGAAAGAGAGAAGAGTGGGTCTTTTAAACTTAAATGAGGGCAACTATGTGGGCATGAAAGCTGAGCTAGCTGACGTAAACTGTGTTACTAGGCTAGGAGATAGATCAATAGAGAAGCAGTGGCAGACATTTAAGGGGATATTTCAGATTACTCAGAATAAGTATATTCCTAATATCAAGAAAAATTCTAAGGGGAGGACCCACCATCCCTGGTTAACTAAAGAAGTTAAGGAAAGCATTAAACTTAAGGAAAAAGCATAAAATTGCACAAAGATGAGTGCTAGGTCAGATGATTGGTCAGAATATAAAGAGCAGCAGAGAATGACTAAAAGGTTAAATCAGGAGAAAGAAATTAGAGTATGAGAGGAAGCTAGCTAGAAATGTAAAATGGATGGCAAGAGTTTCTACAGGAATTTAAAAAGGAAATGAGTAAGTAAAGTAAATGTTGGTCCTCGAGAGAGTGAGAATAGGGAGTTAACAGTAGATAATAAGGAAATGGCGGATGAAATGAACAAATATTTTGCTTCTGTCTTCACTATAGAGGATGCAAAAAACATTCCAGTAATAGCTATAAATCAGGAGGTGGAAGGAAAAGAGGAACTTTGTGAAATTACAATCACCAGGAAAACGGTACTGCCCAAACCGATGGAGCTGTGGACTGACAAGTCCCCGGGTCCTGATGGGCTTCATCCAAGGGTCTTAAAAGAGGTGGCTAATGAGGTAGTAGATGCGTTAGTGTTAATTTTTCAAAATTCGCTGGATTCTGGAAAGGTTCCATCAGACTGGAAAGTAGCAAATATAATCCCTCTATTCAAGAAGAAGGGGGAGGGGGGCAGACTGAAAACAGTATAGGCCAGTTAGCTTGACGTCTGTTGTGGGGAAGGTGTTAGAATCGATCATTAAGGAGGATATAGTTGGCCACTTAAGAAAAACTCAACATAATTGGGAATAGTCAGCATGGTTTTATGAAAGGGAAATCATGTTTAACCAATTTATTGCAGTTCTTTGAAGAAGTAACACATGCTGTGGATAAAGGGGAGCCCATGAACATGCTGTACTTGGATTTCCAGAAGGCACTTGACAAGGTGCCAAGTAGGAGTTCATGGTGTGGGGGTAACATATTGGCATGGATAGAAGATTGGCTGGCTGGCAGAAAACAGACAGTATGCATAAATGGGACTTTTCTGATTGGCAGGATGTGACAAGTGAAGTCCCACAGGGGTCTGTGTTGGGGCCTCAACTTTTTACAATTTATATCAATGACTTAGATAAGGAACGATGGCTTGGGTAGCTAAATTTGCAGATGACACAAAGATAGGTGGGAAAGTATGTTGTGAAGAGGACATAAGGAGATTGCAGACCAATATAGATAGGTTGAGTGAATGGATAAAAATCTGGCAGATGGTGTATAATGTGGGAAAATGTAAAGTTGTTCACTTTGTCAGGAAGAATAAAAAAGCAGAGTATTACTTAAACAAGAACAACTGCAGAATTCCAAGGTGCAGAGGGATCTAGGTGTTCGAGTACATGAGTCACAAAACGTTAGTATACAGGTACAGTAAGTCATAAAGAAGGCTAATGGAATGCTATCGTTTATTACGAGAGGAATTGAAAATAAAAGTAAAGATGTGATGCTTTAGTTATACAGGGCATTGGTGAGGCCACAACTCGAATACCGTGTACAGTTTTGGTCTCATTTAAGGAGGGATGTAAATGTGTTGGAGGCGGTTCAGAGGAGGTTTACTAGATTGATATCTGGAATGAGCAGGTTGTCTTATGAGGAAAAGTTGGACAGACTGGGCTTATTTTCACCGGAGTTTAGAAGAGTGAGGGGAGACTTGATTGAAATATATAAGATCCTGAACGGTCTTGACAAGGTGGATGTGGAAAGGATGTTTCCTCTTGTGGGTGAGTCCAGAACTAGGGGGCACTGTTTTAAAATTAGGGGTTGCCCTTTTAGGACAGAGATGAGGAGAATTTTTTTCTCTTAGAGGGTTGTGCGACTTTGGAACTCTTCGCCTCAGAAGGTGGTGGAGGCAGGGTCATTGAATATTTTTAAGGCGGAGCTAGATAGAGTCTTGTTATGCAAGAGAATCAAAGGTTATTGGGAGTATATGGGAGTGTGGAATTCGAGACACAAACAGATCAGTCATGATCTTATTGAATGGCGGAGCAGGCTCGAGGGACCAAATGGCCTACTTCTGCTCTAATTCATATGAGTGTTACTCAGATTGAAGAATGGATGGAAATGCTGTATCCCAGAGGTATGTTCTGAATCCACTTTTGGTCTCAGCATATATTAATATATATTTAAACTTGGGTATAGGGAGCATAATCTTGAATTTGCTGACGGCACAAAGATTAGAGGTTTGGTAACCAATTAAGGAGGTTGATGAAAGACTTTAGGAAGACATACCCAAGTTATCAAAGTGGGCAAATACAGCTTAAAAGAGGAGTGTGAAGTAACACAGAAAAACAAAGGAATAGGATTATACATTTAATGGAAAGACACTGAAGGGTGTGCATGAGAGACCAAGGGATTCAAATATATAATTCCCAGAAACTGCGAGTTTTTAATGATTTCTGATTTTCATTTGCCTTTTTTTAATATTTCAATTATTTCAGACAAACACTAATTATAAATTTGCCTTCCTCACCAAACTCTTTCATTGGGTTAGCGATACCAGACACTTGATACAATATGCTGCTTTGATATCATAATGAAAAAAAACTAGACACTGAGAGGGTAACATAGCAAACTACATCCAATTAATAGTTTTTAGAGAACTAGAAACTGATTGGAAAAAGGCATATTTTTAGATTAAGATAATCTGATACACATACTGGTGATTTTATTAGTGTTGTACATATATTTACAAACTTACATTAGTTGAAAACTTCCATCAGGAAAATAAGTTAAATCAGTCCTGACCGATGCCCTTCCTGGTCATTATTTACCTCATATTCCACAGGCCAATCATCTCACTCTAAGTGACATTCAATTTTTAGAATAGTACATTTTTCCTGCTGAAATTACACAAAAGGTAGAAGGCCATTCACTAATGGTGATTCTTACATACAACCAGACAGTGCTTTCATAGTCCGTCTGTGATACTGACCACTCTTCCCCTCTTGCCTATCCCAAATCTCTAGAAATGCTTTCAATCTTGGCAGAATGAAGGATTGCTCATAACAAATAAAGAATGAAAATGATATCAAATAGGAGGAATTTCAAACAACAGGAAATAGCCTGATCAAGCATAGACAGACATAGATAGGCTGGGGAGCTGTGCTAATGAACAGAGGATACCATTTAATAATGGGCAAATACACTGAGATTAAGAAAACATCATAAAGAATCACAATTGCCAAATTATGTTATTCAACAGAGCATAACACAGGAGCAGTATTTAGGGGTACTGGATCACTGGATAAATGGAGCAAACAGGATCTTGGGTTGTGTAGCCAGAACAATAGAGTACAAAGCTCAGGAAGTGATTCTGAATTTGCACAAATCACTGATCCAGTCCAACCAGGAAGTATTGTGTATAAGTCTGGTCACTATTGTAATAATGACATCTAGGCATTGAAGCCAAGGCTCAGGGATTGTAAAGGGCACAAACAAGATAAATGTTAATATCTCTAACATAGTCCCAGATCCTACCAGAGGCCATGGTATCAGAATTAGAAGATGGAGGATGAAAAACTGTTTAGATTTAACTAATGTATACAGAGGATTCTTCGGGGGGGAAGGGGGGAGGTGGTGTTTGTATCAACAAATTCAAGAGAGTGTTCAAGAAGTGCCTGTAGAAAGATTTGGTGGAGAGCTATGACAGATACCATGGAATATGATGGTGCCAAGACACAGGGACTGGCCAAGTGGATCACAATTTAGCCCTTTTGAGTCATGTGCATTCCTGTATATTCCATATAAGCCCTCTTCAATACGCCTTAAAGTCTACCTCTTAGATTTTAGTCACTTCTCTGAATATCTCCGTCTTCGGCTTGCTGTTAATTTTTGTCTAATTATACTCCTGTGAAGTATTTTGGAATGTTTTATTATGTTAAAGGCACTATATAAATACAGGTTGTTGTTAAATCAACATTGAGTGATGTGATTCCATCCAAGTCTAGTTCATCAGGCCAAGACAGACACAGCTGGATAATCAATAACTGGGCAATGTATATAGAATTTGACCCCTAGATTTCAGTAAAGCGCGCTGTCTAGGTGCAGCTTTATACTTTTTTTTCATTACTTTTCTCACGTACTCTCACCACAGAAATTCATATCTATATATTGGAGAGATATTAACCAAAGCAATGCAAAACTATATATGCTTATATACGTAATACTTTCTCATATTAATGCTACAGCTTATACAGTGTCAAATGGTAAACAAACGTATTTCTGAGTTCCCTAAAACTGTACTATGAATATTTTAACAAAAATCAGCAGCTAATATATTCTTTTACAATTACAATGTGAAACTTACCACCGAATGGTCAAGCACAATTTTGGCTTACCTGCGTTCTGTAGAGTTTCAATATTTTGTGGCCTTGTTGCAAGCTCTGCAATTGTTTGTACAAATTGCGCTCTAGCCTTCTGGTACTGCTCAAAAACTGGGGGTGGGGGTGGGATGAATAAAAGTAAATTCTTGAAACCCAAGAAATCTCACACATAATAATTAAACAACAGAGTCCTAAAAACACACAATACTCACTGTGATTCACTCTTGCCTCTGAGTCAGAAGGTTGTGGCTTCAAAACTGACTCCAGAGGCTTGAGCACAAAATCAGTGCACAATTGCTGCACAGTTGGAGGCACTGTCTTTCAGATGAGTTGTTAGAGCAGAGGTCGTGCCTGCCCACTCAGGGGGCCATAAAAGATCCTATGGCACAGTTTGAGAATGAACTGCAGGGGGGGGGGGGGGGGGGGTTCTCCCCAGCTAATATTTACTTCTCAGCCAAAGTCACAAGAACAGATTTATCTGATCATTGCTGTCTGTGGGAAATTGCTGCCTATATTACAACAATGACTACAATTATATATTTAAAAAGTACTTCATTAAGTTTAAAGCACTTTGGGACCTCCTGAGATGGTGAAAGGCGCTATATGAATGCAAGCCTTTCTTTTATAGAAATATTCGCTGCTGAATTGCAACTTCAGATGAAATAAGGAACGTTATATCCTTCTCACCCCATGAAGGACAATAGTTTCCACCTGATTCACTTCTAAGAGTAGTCTTAAAAACAATAATGCTTATAATTTCTGAATGATAATTACCTTGTAAAGCTAATCTTTGAGTCATGGTGCCCGTAACTATATATTGGATGAGTTAAACTCTATATACACACACACACGACGACTGCCACAGTTGCGCTCTATCGAGTGTCCAAGACAACCACCAGCTCAGTGAATTGTGCTATGCCGCGGTTACCACAGCGACGAACCGGAAGGAGTTGCCCGCCAAATCCTTAGCAGAGGTCGCTACTTTGTGATTGTCACTTGAAGCGCATGAGCGGACCCAGTTGCTGAATCTGGGTTCTGTTTTCATTATTATTGTTGTTACTTTGTTCGCAAGTGTTCATAGTGTGAGTTTGCACGCCCGAAGATTCCCCCCCCCCCCCCCCACACTGTTTTGTTACTGAAGCAACCTTGTGTCATTGACTGACAAGTACTCCGTGTGGGGAGTGTTCGCATTATCCTGCGTGTAGCAGCAAAAGCCAGCCTGAGCTTTATTGTATTTGTTCTCGGCCTGTGTTACCGATTTTACTGTGCAATGCCACATTTTCAGCTGAAAAAGTGATTGTGCAATTTTCTACAGTACAGTAATGTTACGTTTTCACCTGAAAATGGACTAGGCATGCAGGTTATTGTACTATGTGTTAAACATTATTTCTTGGGACGTAAAACATTTATATGAAGAACACAATAAAACACGAATAAAATACTGTGAACGGCAAACATATTAACGTCTTGAAGGGTTAAAGCGGAAATGGATGAAGTGGCAGCAAATGCGAACGATCACTGTGCCTCAGCATGTTTGCGATCGTTCTGAATACAAGCGCTGGTGATTTGACTTTTGATTACAGACCATGTCAAGAAATCGTATGAATAGTCAATATAATAAAGCAAATAAATCTTGACTGGCGGCCCTAACGTTCAGTGTTATGTTTATGTTTTTTCATGAAGCAGTGAATATTATGCATGTGAAAACCAAGAATAACAATCATAACCATTTTTGCATAACCATGTTCGCTATTTTATGTATGCAACTGTATCGGCGAAAGGATAGTTCGCCAAGACCAATTCACGATACAATTTACTTCACTCGCACGTCTATATTCCAAAATATATTTTCTGCTTCATGAAAAGGACTAACCAACTCTAATGAAAAGCAGCAACTGAAATTACAAAATATGTTCGTCTAACTAAAGCTTGAATTTGTTCGTCACATCGATTAGTATTGATGTTAAAAATATTCAGAATATATACAACACGTTTTACATTTATTTCATTTCCAATCCCTTTTTAATGAGCGTGTGTTTTGTAATAATATTTACACAGCTTATTTGGATGTCTCCATTTGGATGTCTTACTATTCAGATGTTTTGTTCTCCGCTTTAACATGTGCTTTAGCTCTTCTGATTCGACTGCAAACACATTTTAGAAGCATCTAGAAGCTAAGATCGCCTCCATTATCCACTGTTTCACAAAAATGGAAAGGTTTCCCGAGATTCAAATGATTCTTTGTTAAATTTATTGTTCAGCTCCTTGGTATACTCATCTCTACGTGTCCACTTCAATCCCCGCAATAACATTTTTAGAAACAATTTAAACGGATATTGCAGTTAAATTACACTATAAGTGATTTAAGCTACATATTTAAAGCTGCATTATCTTCCAAACGTTGTGGATTCTGCAGTGCTCAGGGTGGTTGCACCTGAATGTAAAAGAAGCGTTCGACTCGCTTTCTGACTCAGATACTGATGACGCAGGCGCAAACGATATGCGCAGTTGCTAGCTTCGTGAAGAGCGATTAAGTTTAGTTTCGTTCCTTTTTTGCCGATTTAAGTACCATTTATCAAGCTTTTCCAAACAGATCAAAGTTATTCCATAACAACTGACGCAAAAATACTTGATCAAAGACTTACCTTTAAAAATTGAGCGTTGCTGCATGATAAACTTGAATGAGTAACCATGTTTCCAAAGTGCCGTGTGCGGAAAATGAAGCCATAAAACCAGTTGACTAATTCTGGCGGTCCTAGAGCTGACTTAATCCGGTACTGGGGTAATTACGCATCGGTCGGCATTTCAAGGTCCGCCTCTATTATTTAGACGTCACGACCTTGGAGCTGCTGAAATGCATCTCATTGACCCAGCGCTAGGCTGTCAATCAGCAGCTTTTGTCGTAATGAAATGGCTGTTTAAGGAGGTCCGATGTAATTTTGAGATAGGTGTGCATTCTGTAAATGATTCAATGCAATTAATATTTACGCGTTCTTAAATATTCAATATTAACAATTACATAAAATTCGGATTATTTTAAAGATTCTAAGTTACTTGGTTATTACAGTAAAAACCTAAGTATGATGCCAATTATAAGCCGAAATCGGTTAGCAATTTCGAGATTTATCTATTTTGAAAATGGAACTATTGGCATGGTATTGACTAAGCGCCAGTGATGTTTTAACATTCACACTAAAACTGTTTTGAACTTTCTCAAGGGCATTTAAGCAGCTCATTTGTCATCACATTGTCATATCCCGCTAAACAGTGTTAGGAATGAATGCTCGGACATTGACGAGTTGTGATATGTTTGCGGTTGGTGAGTGCTTAACTGTAATTTTTCACATATTCGGTCCTGTCAATATTATTGCCTAGTATCGATAATAGTCTATTGATCAAGAAAGTTTTGATAGCCTCATGTATCACAACTGTTGACTACACGTGCACCAAGTCTTATAAAAGCTGGAGAGACTATGGCAATAGTCTGTTTAATGATTAACTAATTTTATAGGTTTGAACAGGGGGGAAGGGGTTAGCCATAGCAACTCGCACATAAACTCATCATTTTATGCAAACAACTGGATTGACACCACATCCTACTGAGGAATGTACAATAAAAGCACGTGGATCTTCATCTCGGTTCTCCATAGCCAAATTATTTCAACACAAAGCAGTTCCATGTCTCCACTCGAATTGATTATACTGGGACACAACTAATAAAATATTGGTCTGCTGCTGATTTTCTCTTTTAAAAACAGTTTGTACAATATTGTATTGGTGAACAGCTTTTCCCACTATGGGAAATGTTTTTGTAGTCCAATATGATTGTCAGGATTTGCTATTTACATCTAAAACATTTTAAGGGATTTCTTTGGAATTATTTAAAACTAGTACATAGTTTTCACTCAATTCCAAATAAATGCAAAAATATAAATTCTCGATATTTGAATAACACGCAATCTGGAACATTACAACAGCCCAGAAGAGTTCACTTTTCGTGTATATTGAAGATACAGCGTTAATGATGCGGCAGTAAGCAGCATATCTTTGTTTTTCCATTAGTTATAAAAGGTCGCTGAGTATGTAAGGCGCTGTGGTTGCTGCGTGGACGTTTGCAGATCGATGGGTTAAACTCAAAACCACCCCAAGCGGAAAATTAAAAATAATAACATCGAAGGAGTTATTTCCGTAACGAAACTTTTGTTTAGAAACGTTACATGCGTGTTTGTTTATTTTGTCGTTGTTAAATATATTTTGTGTTCTGCATATCAGGGTAACTGGCATAGAACTATTAGGTTATGAAAGGTAAAAGCAAAATACTGCGGATGCTGGAAATCTGAAACAAAAACAAGAAATGCTGGATTCACTCAGCAGGTCTGGCAGCATCTGTGGAAAGAGAAGCAGAGTTAACGTTTCGGGTCAGTGACCCTTCTTCGGAACTTCGGTTATTTAGTAGTTGGCAGGAAAAAAGACAGAGGCGCAAGGGGAGAGCCAACTGTGCAACAGCCCCAACAAACAAATTTCTCTGCAGCACCTGTGGAAGAGCCTGTTACTCCAGAATTGGCCTTTATAGCCACTCCAGGCGCTGCTTCACAAACCACTGACCACCTCCAGGCGCGTATCCATTGTCTCTCGAGATAAGGAGGCCCAAAAAGATAATCTTCATTTACACTTACAGCTTTCGTTTAGGTTGTAACTTAAAATGAATTCTGTTCCAGACTTCTCACTTGCATGAAAAAGTCGACTTAAAGCACCCGTTATTTGCACTCTGTCTCAAGCAGAATGCGGATTTTTGATTTCTCGTTCCGCCTGAAGACATAAAGAAACCTGTGCTAAAATGATAAATGTGTACTTAATAAGCTGCAGTAGAAAATATGAAACAAGGTGGGGGTGACATAACCAGAAGTGTCACAACTTGGTGTTTATTAAAACAATATCCATGTGCTTTTACAGCTGTACATTAATACAAAGGGTCATTCGAGCTGGTCGGTTGGTCGTTCATTTGGTTCCTTCACAAGTTGACATTTTTACAGAAATAATGTGTTGGAAAGGAGTAGTCCTTTCACATTTCAGAAATGTTAACATTGATGTTGTTGTACACGTGATTACATATCAGGTCATATAAGATGTCCCATTGACGCCCAGAGTAGAAAGAAAACCAATTATGTCAGGCCTATGAAGAACAATGTTTGCTCCCACATGCCAAGTTAATATAGCCGAAATATTATATACAATGTAACTTTTTCCCCCTGAGCCTCATGGACTGTCTCCTCCCAAGCACAGTACAGGAGCATGAGGGTTGTAGATTAGAACACATCTGCTCAAGTGCAGCTGAGAAATCAAATTACAGATGAAATGAAGGCTCATATCGTTGAAGAACCAATCTCACGTGAAGCAAAAGTGACGTTTTTACAGCCACGTCTTTCTGTGCACGTTCTTACGTATTTTTGGAGCGCCGCTCTTTTTCTAAACTGTACGCTAGTTTTCACGTTCCCTAATGTATTAGTACTGTATTCGTCCTTCCCTGTATATCAATCACCCATTTCAATTTAAATGCGAATGCGCGAGGTGGAGTTCTGCCAGTAATATCATTATGTAGTGTTAATGAAACTGTTGGTTTAACTGCATCAATGCTCAGGATCTGTTGCGGGGTGGTGTGATGGCGGGGCGGCGGGGAGGTGGAAGGGTGGTGGGGGGTGGTCAGTCGCGGGTACATTGTTTGGGCAGTATGGTAAGCATAAAAATAATTATTGTCACAACCGTACCGAATATAGGCCTTATTGGAGTCCGTGTATCGTATTTAATTTTAAACAAAACAGCAAGGGTTCCTGGTAATGCGGAAATAATCTTGAACTTGGTTACATTCAAGTTCTTCACCTACCTCTGAAAGGCAAAAATAATTTCTGGCTTCGTATAGAATAAAAATGTTTATTGAATCGCAATGGGACATGAGGGTGTTATGAATTAATCGGATAGTACATTCAAAAAGACACAGTTTATCATAAAAATGACTAAGAAATAGCGAAGCGCACCCACCAAGTTGCAAACTGTAACTAGGTACGAAACCAAAGCGAACTTATGGACTGAAAATGAGAGCATCGCTGCCTTTTCTCCATTTGTTCATTTGTCTTTATGGAAACCTTCTTCGAGACAACGTAGACAACCTTAAAATTTAATTGGGAAATCCAATTTAATATCTTGAAAAAATAAAACACAGTGATCAAGCGTGTACAGACCGGCCCTCTGGGTCGTATTATCTTATTGTACATCTGACGCTGATTAGCATGTTAACCGCCGACGAAGCACCGGCAGCTGTGATTATCGTTGAATTCTTCCAATACAAAATGATGCGTGTTAAAAATCCCAAAATGCTAACAGTAATTCGAGAACTTTTTCGGCATTTCACTCCCCACCCCATAGCTACAAAGTGTTGATAAGATTATGTCTCTAATCACGTGATGCACCTTCGGAAGGGAATACAACCTGTGATATTGAAGCAGCATCTCTCTTGTTTTTCCTAATGTGTGCAGTTAAGTAGCTCGGTTATGGAATATAGTTCATCTTCGTCTGGTTTCCATTGGTTTGGGCAACGATATAATTCAAGTCACTGGGTTGTAGCGTCACGACTTCTAAAGAACCGTGGAACCAAGTTCTGATGAAAGGTCACAGATCTGAAACGTTAACTCTGTTTCTCTCTCCACAGATGTTGCCAGACCTGCTGAGTATTTCCAGCACTTTCTGTTTTTATTTCAGATTTCCTGCATCTGCAATATTTTGCTTTTATTCTAAAGAACCATGGTGATGCCACGTGCTTCCAATCTATACTGGCGGCAACGCTGAACGAGAACATGTGTTAAATTACTTGTTTAGTGAATTAATACTGCATATTTTAAATAACTGAGAAGTTTTTTGTTTGAATTTGTCATTGAGGCAAGATGATCTGTATATAGTAGTGTCAATGTGACTCAGTAGCTCCAGCCTCTGAGTCAGAAGGTTGTAGGTTCAAGCCATCGTCAGAGGTGCCAACCTTCAGATGACATACTTCGGTCCTTGCTGTGTTACCGTTTCCATAGCATAGTTTGAGGACAGCAAGAACTTCACCTGGTGTAAGTAAAATGGAAATGAATACAAACACGGGAAAGCTGAAATGAAAACAGAATGCTGGAAATACACAGCAGATCGGTCAGCATGTATAAAAAGAAAGCAAAGGCTAACCGATCTGCCGCGTATTTCCAGATCTTTATTTATATATTTTTACCTCAGCCAACACCACCATGACAAAGTCGAAATGAGCTTTGTTTTTAGCGGGAGCTTGCTGTGTTCCCAATGCCTGCCACATTTGCCTACATAACACAGTCACTGCACTTCAAAGTAATTAATTGGACATCAGACACTTTGGAACTGATAAGGTACTATATAAATGAAGTTCCTGCTTAAATACAACTGATCTGGTATCTGTTGGGAATTTCGATTAGGTGAGAGCCCACCTGATCAGAAAATCTCAAATTAGCCCTTCTCCCCAAACAGTTGTCATTGCAAAATAGAAATGAGGCTGCAGTTAATTTACAAAATACGAGTACAAAATGTATATTTTGATCAAGCTTTTCATTATGTTTGACCTATCTTTTTAACGATGCAAGTCAAGGGTAAGAAAGACTGATCCCTGCGGATGGGGTGAGAGCTCCAAGGGTCAGTTGCTCTCATATTTTCCTCCTTGGGAAGAGGCACCACCCTGGCTCCCATTGTTTCCACCAGAGCGCAAATGAACCCATACTTTTATGGCATAATCTAATCAAAGACAGTACAGTAGCTGTTGGAAAATGCAGCTGGGAACTCGAGTTATATTGTGGTCACAACTCATGCTTTGAGTGGCAGGAGCAGCAGCCATGATGTGAAGAATTCTATTCTCCAAATGCTGTGTTTTAAATATCAAAAAGGCCAGGGTCAGCGTGCACTTTGCGTAAGATTTTAAAAACTCAACACTGTATATATAAATACCTCGAAATCCAACTCATCATTACCTCAACACTTCTTGAGTCCGGCCTCACACCTAACTCACGTCTTACTGCATGATCCGTGGAACTGAAGTCCTGTGAGATAAATTCCAGCAAGGTCTCAAACCCCTTGGCTTTAGTGCATGTGTCAGTCAGATTGGGATCTATATGATATTGCCACTTTGGTGTACATATCCAGAAAAAGTGTATAACCGCAGCCTGCGTTTCTGATGTTAGAAAAGAGCCGTTTTCGTTTTCTATCATTAAGTTTTCACCAGCAGTCGAAGACAATATGTCGATGAATGCGAGCATCTCTTCCAATGAATTAACATACAGAAGTCATTCCTTAAGCGTTTTTATTTTAATAATTTTAATAGATTATATAATTAGATAATTTTAAATGATATTGTTGGGTGAGTGTTCCTGACGTCTTTCATGTTTCAAATAAGATGCACTCCACACTGCGTGATGACGTAATTAAAATGTACATTTTTATCAGATTCCTCAATACTTTTGTCCCATCTGTTTAAGGATGTACGTCATGGGGGAGCGGAGATGGTAGGAGAGGGCTCCAAGGCCCTCTGCTATTTTCTTCTTTGGGGAGCAGCACCTTCTGGCTCCCCATTACGCCTATCCTAGTGCAAATCAGCCACGTCCTTTATATATAATCTATTCTAAGACAGTGACACTGTCTGAAAGCTAAATTGGTCGCTCATTCTGCGAGCTTCAATACTCTGGTAAAGACTTCTACTAAATCCCGAGAATGTTCTACCATTAATCTCAAATCGAAGGTTAAAATAGAAGCTATAGCCATATCCAAGCTTTGAGAGATTTGCCATGTGAATATAGGGTCACAAGCTGCTATCCTTATCTGCACTGTATGAAACAATTGTATTGTCCTAAAAGAGTGGTGAAAGGAACTCTGGTTCTAAGAATCGCCAGCAAAAACCTAAATATGCAAATTAAATATTTTATTCCCAATTTTAAAATGTTCCTTTATCTCGCTCTTTCTCTCTCTCTCTCTTCCCCATCCCCCACAACCTGACTAAAAGGACAACAAGCCATCTGCCATTGCTTTACTGGCTAGCCGTCGGAAAAAACACGATGGGAGAATAATCATCGCACCACGCACCACCTCTCTTGTACTGGTGCTGTGTAACATCCTGCGGTGGGACTCCACCTCCAGTGAAATCGTTGACGTGAATGTGTTATTTTTTTAACCACCTACAGTACGGTGGCCTTTTATTTTAATGAAAAAGGAAATAATAAAAAACGAGGTCTCATCCTGCACTCCTTGACACTGTAAATAAACATAGATTTTCGCACATTTATGAACCTTCATCTCTCCAGTCACTGTTAACTGTGTTGCTGTGTAAAATGAATAAATCAAATTTTATCAGTTTCCGTGGTTCCTTAATCTTTCCTCAATCATCGTTTCCAATCATTTGTCTTTATAAAGTGGGCGCATGGTTTACAGCCAACAAAAGGTGGGGTACTTCCTCAAATGTCTCTTTTACTCCAACCCACCTTCACACACACGGTCTAGTATACATCTGCAGTGATTAAAAGACGGAACCAACGTAGTCAACATGTTTTCCGTAACGTCATATTTCTTAGAATGGTTGTATCCTTAAAATACAACTTATACTGGGTAATTCACCTCAGCGATCTATTGCATCACCAAAGGCTGCCTGATTTACTTTGTGGTTAGTTTAAAATAGTGTAATTCAATGCGGGAAGGCGTTGGTGCCAATCCGCATGTGCTGTGTGTTTAAAAAAAATCTGACGTCACGCGCAAAAGTCAGGATTTTGGCATTTGTACAAGTCGCTCGCTAATGCAGTAGAAATAGGGAGGGAAATCAATACTTCTGATCTGACACATTAACTTGTCTGTTCTCTCCGCAGGTGCTGACTAGCCTTCAAAGTATTTCCAACATTTTCTGGTTTTATTTCATTTGCAGTTTTTTTTGATTTTGCCTTGATTTATGTTTGTACGTATTGGCAAAGGTCTTTCAGCCAGTGCAGGATACGGATGGCAAGACGAGGCCAGCTGTGCGCAGGACGTGCCAGAACTATCATTCAAAAGCATTTCTGACATAAGGTGGCAGGAAATGAAAACAGGGAGAATTCTGGACGGGTACAGCTTTCTCGGCTACAGCTTACAAGGCATCTTTAGGCGTTGACCCTGATACAAATCTTGTAAGTGAAACTTGATCTTTCTGAGAGGGCCCCAAAAGTAAAATCTCGCAAAGCTTAAAAGGCTATTGCTTGACTGTTGACTCTGCGTCGAGTGCTGAAGCACAACAACAAAGCTACCGATACGCTGCGGGTAGCAGAGAGTGAAGGGGTATCAGCCACATATACTCACAATTAGTGCCTTTAATCAAGTCTTTATGACTACTTTATATGTATAAATCTTTCTTGACATTCCACATAATGAGAATTATAAACTTGATAATTTGTTGCCTCAGATGCCTAAGCAGAAGCAAAATAAAAGGCTAGAAATGGAAGCTTCAAGTATTGCCAAATGTTAAGTCTTTACGAGAAATGTTAGAAATGTCTCAACTTTAGCTGCGAACAACTGATATAAATGACCAACTTTTAAATTACTTTTAAAATATAGCAACAACAAAAACATTTTCCGTGGACATTGTGTATTGTGAAAAGAATGTATTTTCCCACGTTAGAGCTTCTAAACAAAGCCTGCTATAAATCCCACGGCTCGTGTGGTTTATACAAACTGCAGGCAGCGTCTGAAGTTTACAGAGGGTTTAAGCTACTTTTCTGAACAAAAATAAACGAACAAGGCACTGCCTGTCATCCAGAAATGTCTGTTAACCGCTCTTTGGAGAGACCACGCCCAATTAGTTGACGATGTTGCTGTATATGAAAAGGAAATATATTACAATATTTACACACGTTTTATTGCCCTATTTTGTGATCAAGATAACTCGTGCTTTAAAACTGTGTAGAAAAATGAAAAATTGGAAAGAACATTTCGCAGAATCCGTGTTTTAAACATGCAGATATTCCTTGTAAGTACCGTCGTATTTGAAAATATTAACATAGCTTTGCATTTGATGTCTATAACAGAATAGAAGGAAAACATTGTATATGTCCAATATGTATGTTCAGCTGTGTCTTTTACTCCACAAACTAGTCTTTGGTTTCATATCACTTTTGTCTTTAAGTGTGAAAACTGGGTTTATTAAATATAAAATTATTCTTTTATAAATTGTATTTTACAAATCTTTGCTGCTGGATGTATTTTTTCATACGGGGTATCTGTGGTATCGGTTATCCACGATTTCTGCTCTTTTGTTTTCTTAACGCACATCTCTATGCACCATTTTCCACTGGGGACAATAAAAGGTGGTATGTTTATATACACGGCATAGATTCCAATATGTACTCACTGTTCGAAACTTTAATTTTTTGAAATTGACAAAAAACGAGAACACACAAGTGCTATTTCTGAAGTTGTGTTGCAGTGGTATGTGTCTATGAACTTTATTTTGCCTGCAAGTCATGTTGCTGAGATGTTTGGAATTCTTGTCAAAATAGTGTCCTGTACAGCTAAACGGCTTATTACATATCGTTCATCATAACATACAAATACCTGTAGCTTAGTTTTTTTCTCTACTTTCACAGTTTCCATCTCTATGTTGTAAGCGCAATTAATTAAAATAGACTTCCCTAATGTAATATCCTCATTGCTGAATCAAGCAGTCATGTAATTGCAGTGACAGAAAGTGATTAATATCCACAAATTAAACTAACTCCCTCCCTTATACACCAAATAAAGATTTGCTATGACATCTTATGTCCAGCTCGAAACCCTATACTTTAAAGTAAAACAATAGTGTGGTTGCATATAGGTTTAAGGAACGGCAACTAGCAGTGTATAATAAAAGCAAAATACTGCGGATGCTGTAAATCTGAAATAAAAACAAGAAATGCTGGAGATACTCAGCAGGTCTGGCAGCATCTGTGGAAACAGAAGCAGAGATAACGTTTCGGGTCAGTGACCCTTCTTCGGGTCACTGACCCGAAACGTTATCTCTGCTTCTGTTTCCACAGATGCTGCCAGACCTGCTGAGTATCTCCAGCATTTCTTGTTTTTACAGCAGTGTATATTTCCAGGCTATATTGCATCAATTCACCATAATTATAGGAGAATTATTATTTTTATGAATACACGGTGTGCTCTGTTTTTCATATTTAATTAAGAAGTGACAGCAACTACAAAACGGCGAGATGCACATCTATGATGTTTGGCATCATTTAGTGGCAGATCCAGCAACGACCACGGTAAGACATATCCATAAGAATAATGTATTGTCTGGATGTCATAATTGCATGCCTGTTTTTTTAAAATCTAGTACGCGTTATTAGGAATTACGAGTTATACTTAACATCGTTTTCATAATAATCTAATGTAAACACTAAAGCGACATCAAATACCCACATGCACACAGCATAAGGCTAGTGCAAACATGTTTTTTAAAAATCTAAAAACTAATTAAAAGCGCCCTGATGTTCCAAATGAAATGCGGATAACGTTGAAGTACCATATTTCAGCTATATTCCAAAAGGTAAACAAAAGTAAAACGGCTTGAGTTGTAAACTTCATTCTCATCCGTTTAACTTTATAAAAGTAACGCCACACACATTTTTGAACCTGTGGAATTCTCTACCAAGAAAGAAGTTGAGGCCCAATCATTAAAGATATTCAAGAAAGAGTTAGATGTAGTTCTTATGGCTAAAGGGATCAAGGGATACGGAGAGAAAGCAGGAACAGGTTACTGAGTTTGAATGATCAGCCATGATCGTATTGAATGGCCGTGCAGGCTCGAAGGGCGGAATGGCCTACTCCCGCTCCTATTTTTCTATGTTTCTAAATCTTAGTGTTACAATCTGGAGAGAAACCACCAACAATTCGAACAATGTTCTGGAGTATAATATTGCACATTTTTTCTAAAGTATTAATATTAATATATTTATATTAATTTCGCCATATCTGTCACCTTTGTTTGGTACACTTGGTAGCAGAAAATAGAATACAGATTCTCTGGAAAGTGAATACAAATGTTTAAAAGTAAGAACGAGTTTAGGTGCAGCTACGTTTGATGGGTATCAAATGTGGTATGCTTTATTAATAAACAATAAACTTGTATAATTAAACTATGATGAAAGGTCACAGACTTGAAACGTTAACTCTTTCTATCTCCACAGATGCTGCCAGCATTTTCTGTTTTTATTTCAGGTTTCCAACATCCGCAGTATTCTGCTCTAGTATGACGCTGTGTTGTTACTGCGAGCAAGATCTCATGTTTGATTTACATTCTATCCATGCCTACTCAAATATCAAATCAGCATCAGCCATTCTGTAAGTAATGGAAGTAAACTCTAAATCGATAGAGATGTCTAGAATAAGGGATTAAAAATAATGTTAGGGCATACAAAAACAATTACCGCTGCAGCTACCGATTATAGAATAATCTGTAAATTGCGTTAAAATATGGAATTTAAAAGCATCTGAACTATACTTTAGACAATTGTGTTCTTAACCAATATTGCTCTGCTTCTCCGGCCTACATATCAGTGTTTGCTAATGATTTACAGTGCGAAATTTGTAAACATTTGGTATTGGGGTTTAGAAAGGAAATTTTAACAAGTACTAATAGAAGCTGAAGTTTTGGAGTTTTCGATTTGAGAATAGTGATTAGTTGACTTTTAAGTCTGGGTTTCATTTTTTTTCACATCTCGAGCACTCTACCTAATCAATATTACTTCGAACACAGTTCAGACCACTATGTGGTTTGAGGGTGCAATTACACAAATGTAATATTCGTGCGAATCAGTTTGGCTTTGCACAGACATTGCAAATACCGTACAGATTCAACCTGAATATGGACCAGAGCTCCACCTGACACTGGGCACTTTAGCAAAAGCAAAAGCAAAATACTGACGAAAGGTCATTGACCTGAAACGTTAACGTTCTCTCTCCCTCCAAAGGTGCTGCCAGACCTGCTGAGCATTTCCAGGATTTTCTGTTTTCATTTGGACACTTTGGAATCAATTCGGGCCTTAGCCCCCTACACAAGTTTAGCACGGTGCCAAGCCAAAACCACAACACAGCAGTATTAAACTTTGTAAATGTGCAGCAAGAAGAGTTTTGCCATCTTTCATGGTCCCATTAAGTTTCTAACATTGCAGCGGTTAAGACTTACGATGACACGAAATCCAAAACTGTTTGCTAAAACACATGCTGGGTTCGCTAACAATAAATATATTGAATTCTCTACATTGGCTTCAATGTCCTTCATGGCTACATTGAAATTCAGGAGGGAAGAAAAGACAAGGGGCGCTATTTTTGCAGCAGAATTTTAGCATGTGCAAGTATTACAAAGGCCACCACATTGATCATCACTAAATATCTATATTATGTTCTATGCATGTGATTTCTTTTGGACAATAATTGAGAATGCGCTGGGATTTGCTGGTGGCTGTGGTGATTAATGCTACATGTGCTCAAATTGTTCTGAGGTTTGACCATTGCACTTTGTGGTGGAAGCACCGAGGCGCGCAGGCGTGTTGCAGCGTTTCCCAACAGGGCTCCAGCGCCCGCCAAAAGAGTCACGTGGGCTGCGAGCAGCCGCTCTGCGGGCTGCAAAAACCTGCCCTCTTTTGTCATTTAGTGGCGAGAAGGCAAAGAGAAACATGTGAGCAGAACATTAGGTAGCCTGCCAGACACTTTTAGGTGAATAATCCAGCTAGTGCATAACATATGAAGATAATGCAAACACAATTTGAAGAGTCCGTAAAACATCTTGGAAAATGCGGCCGATTGCCATCATGTGATTGAAAACTGAGAGTGATGGTTAAAGAATCAGTGTTAACGTTGTTTCCAATGCCCAATACTCGCTGCTTTCTGTAGATGCGATTTAAAACCAAATCATTTCTGCCTACGCTATTTAATGTCAAGCCCCGGTACGAAATGTCAAGGCGAGAGACAAAAAAAAGAAAGCGGCTCCTCCAGAAAAAATGTTCTACAGACATAGCACGTTACCAATAGCCGTTCACTCAGCTCTTGTACAAGTTACAAAAAAACCTGCTTGTTTGTGAGAAAAGGAAATCCGCTCGTTGAGCAAAGAGCTAAAAAAGATCACGCAGTAGACAAGAACGTTACCCACCACTGACAAACAGGAAGCAGTTATCTGATTGAAACATTTACTGAGAATTTTGATGTAATATTTTTAAGGTAATCATGTAACACTTGTCTGTTTTTGTTAACGTCACAGTGACACCTAACTGTTAGCATGACATTTTAATGTACAAATGAACACCCAATAACAAATCTTAATATTTATAATAAAAGACGTACTTCCTGATCTCTCCAAATTAATGTACAAATGTAGTTTAGACTGGGTTTTCAAGTGTAGGAATGTCAGTCTGCGTTACGTCAAAATAAACTAGTTCATTTTATTACCTAAAGAATCCTGCATAGTCATGTTTACTTCTTTGCACAAAGAAAATCTGTATTGAATTTAGATTGTAATGTTGATATGTATTTATATCTAGTTTTCAAAGGTGCACCATAAGGCCATGGATTGTTTTCAAGAGACGCCGAGGTTACATTTAACCCAACGCATTGATATTGCATCTTTTTGTGTTATTACCTGGTGTTACCATGAGACATGAACCCGTACACCTGCACAAGCTGTTCTTTTTTGTAGGCCAGGAAGTAAAACATTGAAACAGATATGTCTCTTTCAAAGCAACTGTGACAACTGCGTATCAGTTTAAACAAAGTAATACACTTTTGAGTGGATGACAATACATATCCTATTCGCCGGTTGGAAGTGTGATTAAAAGATCGGAAATAAGTGTATTTGCTTTATTCTGTCGAATATGATGATTATATTGGAACGAGGAGGCAGCGCCATCACATCACTGGCGTTCACCTCTGCACCTCGAATTCAAATCAAAAACAGAGTGTTTGGACAAATTCGTCCGACTACTCTTCTTCCCCCACCGCCCCCAATACCCTCCCTTCCCCTCGCACTTTGCCCATAAAGTTATATGAGAATGAGTTCAGTGTGTCCAATGGTGAAAATTCACAACCCAACAGTCACTCATTTGTCTGAAAAGACCATAAAGATGGTATGTGAATGTCACAGGTTATAGGGGTTACTTTTGTGAATTAAAGATTAAAGTACTTAGATTTTTCCAAGTGGAATGATCTGAGCCACTCAGTGTGCTAAATTGGTCTTGGAAGCAAGGGGATCTCCAGTTCTGTTGTTACTAACTTTCATGGAGCCCTTTCAAAATAATCGGTTGTTTAAATAGACAAATGGAAAGTTTTTTTCCCACCCATGTCAATGCAAACCTAAAAGGCTTGTGCTGGCCTGATGCTCATGGGCCTTTCTCAGTCTATTTGTTCTCATCTTCACAAAAGCACTATTAACGCATCTTAATTGCCTGAACCCGTGTTTTTGTTTGCCTTACCTGGATATTTGTTTTTAACTGTTATCTTACCTTCAATGCAAAGGAGTATATAAAGTCAAAGTATTTTTTCTTAAACTCGCGTGAAAAAATGATAATTTAGGGAAGACGAAAAAGTAAAGCTTCTTATTTAACTCCGCACACAGGAAAATATGACAACCTCCAACAACTACATTAATTTGGTTCTCACGGCAAGTTTTCCTGTCTACATGAAAGCAACAGGAATGATCGCCCTTAGTAGAGATTTACTGCTCAGGTGGCAAGTTTCTTTTTGTCTCTTTGTGCAAGTGAAGTGGACTTTGAAAAATACTACATTCATGTTCAATGAAATGCTGCAAAGAAGATGATTAACAGTATTTAGATAGCAAACCAAAACAAATGTTATATAGTCCCGTTAATGTAGTCAACGTACAAAGTCAACAATGTTTACTCCTATTGAATTCATACTAATTAATATCAAAAAGAACACAATACTGGTTCATTCATATGATTACCCCTTGCATCATCCACCTTATTTCCAGCTGTTTTCAATTGTAGAGTAACGAAACAAATTTGATTACAAGTGAATGGGGAGATTCGATTGGGTGTTACTCAGTGTTCTCTGATGTTTACTTTAAGGTGTGAAAATGAAGGAAATCGGTAAAGAGGATCTTACATGGAACCTTTTTTGAAAACATTTTGCTTTGTCTGTTTTGTGGAGTATTTATTGCAGGTAGTAATACAAGCTATATCCAGAAAACTAGAAAAATGTAGATCAGATATAGTTGCTCATGTTTGCCTCATTTGCAACAGAACTGCATTTGTCTCAATAGCTTCACGCGGAAGTAGAAGTAACAATCTCCTTGAAAATATCCCATCTTTTTACAGGATGAGTCAAAAAGGAAAGAGTTGACAAATACGCTTCAGGAACTTTTGACTGATTTGTTTGATCCTAATTATTTTACTTAGAAACACGTTTGAAACATTTTAAAAGAAAGCAGAGTGGATGTGTGTAGTGCTTAAATTTCAAAAGCTAATTATTCTAAAAATCCATTTATAGTTCTAATGTTTGGTGAGAGCTAGGTATAAAGGGAACGTATTTTCTCAAACAAGGATACATATATGGAATGATTCACTTAACAGGATAGTAGAGGGAAAAGAGGATAGGCTGCAATGCTCGGAGGGTTAGGACCCGAAGTATATTTCATCTATAGTAGAGGCCAAGCTTTCTTCAGGGGGCCTTCGTTGGAGATCTGACTCGAGAGTTAAGCTATCACTTTTGTTGACGCGCACCTGAAATCATTGGCCATTATGTAAATATTGCAGTATAATTGCACCCCGAGGGTATTAGATGAATGAGATTTCATTGACACATAGCACTGCCTCCTCCCTGACTGCTCATCTTGTTACATACTATCTTTAACCTCCTACATTTTTATGAAATGCAGTACCATGTCATGCCACTTCTTTCCTTTTGAAAAAAATAACATCGCCACAGTAAATTATTACGGAATGTAATTTTAAGAAATGAAATGTTTTGTCTTTAACCTTCGCTAACTTGCACAGTGAGGATTATTTGATTTCATCAGCAATTATGAAAACCGTTCACTTAAACGCAAAGTATTTTCATAAAACATCAACATTATTTTGGAGGTGATCCCTCAACACACTAAGACTGTATTCGACGAGTTGTGCTGAATTGCAAATTGTTATTTTTACTGAAATGTATCTGTAACCTCTAACCATACTTCCTCAAGCACTAGGAAACATAAAGTGAACTTATGCGAAATCATTGATTTTAATTGAAATTAAAGCACGACTTGCATTGTGCTTTTCCAATTTGGGGCGCAAAGAACTGTTTTGTTTATTTGCTAATTTATGTACAATATCAGTGACAGTAGAACAATGTCAAAATACAGACAAAAGTATTGTCTCGTTTTTTCCTTCAAACAAAATTTGAGCATCATAGAAGAGGAATTCTTATCAAGCCCGTGCAGAGACGAAGTTTGGACCTGCCACGATAAAATAAGGCTAACTTAGACAATCATTGTTCACGTGTAGGTAAACATCAGTAGATAAACGGATGATAATGTATCGTAGGCAGTCTTATGCCTTTAAGGCATCACTTAAAATGATATGACTTCTTTAATAACTAGTACCATCAAAGATTAAAACTCAAATATCCTTTGGAATCTATCTTCTTCTTACAGTTCGCATTTCCCAATTGATGCATTATCCCAAGAAGGCCATTAGAAAGTTAACCCTTGCAGCGTTAAATGTGAGCCTACGAAAATGTCAAGAAAACAGACGCTGTAGCTTTAATTTTCCCAGCATAAGTTAGATTGCATTATTATAACTCACACCTCCCAATAGTTCGTGTTTACGTCTATCACATCAGAAACTAATATAGAAAAGATTTTTGCAGGAAAATTATACATTTATAGGTCTGATTTGTAGTATGACATTGGGCCTAGTGACAGTTGATAATTCTACAGTAGAAAATGTCTCCTTCTACAGTCATATGTAACCATTCTGATTGAAGTTAACTTTTAAAATTATCTGAAGCTTATTTTGTATGAGCCTAGTGTTATTTATTCTGTTGTGTTCCAAATGTTGTCAGTTGAGTGGCTGAGATTTAATTTTTATGTGCTACAGATGAAAACGTTGTGAGTTATGTTCTTAAACTATTCTGTTTAAGATGATCAACCACCACCTTTTAATAAAAATGACAACTAGTGTCTGAAACCTTCACAGTTAGAAATTCAAACATTTTGATCTATTTATACATTTAAAGTCTTTTACCAACACTGTGTTCACTAGCATGGCTTGAACAGATATCAGGCTCAATCATGACCTAGCTTCAATTTTTGACAATCTCAGTGGAAAAATCCATTGCAAATAAGAGGAACATTAATGTGAAAATATCATTTAAAGTATATTTAAATCTTTAAATATTACAATTTGAACAAGATATCATTGGCTTGCCTAATTTAAAAAGTTTGCCAAAAGTAATTTGGACTATTCAATTTAACTGAAAACAATGAAACGAACATTTCAAGTAAAACATTTATATATAGTGTACAAACATTATTTGGGCTGTGGTAATATAAAGGGGCAGAATTTCTCAAAAATAATTGTTTGATTTCTCAGGAGTAGTATATGCCTAATATATCGTATATATCTATGTTTCATAGTGAATATATTGGATGTTTGGCATCCATCCATCCATACTACATCTTTGAATTTCCTTTCTGAGATCCAGGAACTTAATTGGTCGATGTATAGTAAATATTGTTGTTCTACAGGCAATTCAATTAGTTCATACCCACTTTAGGTCTAAAATGATAAATCATTAAAACAATTTTATTTTGGGTTGATCAATTCAGAATTTTCTTGTGGTATGTATGCTAATGCTGCAGGAAAACATTTAACAACCAATGATGTCAACATCTACTGTCAATCAGTTTTTACTTTGAAATGGCTACAAAGAATACGTCTTTCTAATTTTATTTCTCAAATTCTTTTTGGGAGTGCCATTGTGAAAAATCACTAGCCTTTTATATTTAATCTGTACAGCCAATATCACAGTGCCTATTACTGGCAAATTAAAAGTATGTTGATATACAGATATAGTAAACTTCAATTCAATTAAACAGTTATACAAAATATCTTCCAACGTTTACATCTTTACAATAATTTCCTGCCCAGCTTTCCTTCCTTCATTTTCCATTCAGTGAATATCATCTCCGTCGCAATCAGAGTCATTAAATCCAACGCTGTTAGGTGTAAATATCCTCAAATCTTTGCAATATGCATTTCAGTGATGTAGATCCTTTGCTAATTTGCATTCCCAAAAACTGGAAAAATGTCTTGAGGAGCAAAAGATGTTGTCAGAACTATTTGTAGTACAGCCACGTATTGTTTCTTGCTTTGAACAAAATGTGCAAGTCACTACAAAATAGTGATGTTAATGATGATCACAATGCTAAGCATTCTCTATATCTATATATTATCACATGGTATGAACAGGTCTTCAAATATATGTATTGTGCCATCGATTTGATGAATACTGTCAGCCTGATGATGCTGATGAGCCATTGACAGATGATTTCCGTGCTCTGTTGTTGCTGAATGGGATCTGATGGTTGGTATTGAGGTTGGAGGAACCATTCATGGTAGTCGATATATGAGGAAAGTGTGGATGTGGAGACTGCCCTGGTGTACAGGGACTGGGCAGTGAGGATGATGTGGATGGTGCAGCAGCTGGGCTATTAGCCTTGTCACTCCCAGAGTCACTTTCTACCTCTCCACTGGTGTTATTTAATCCATCTTGTTGATGACCAATCTTAATTCTTTTGCATGTAGGCCGCACTCGATATTTTAGAGGAAGTGGTCCATTCTGAAATAAAATGCAAGGTATATTAGTAAGGATTGAAGGTCTGAAATTAAAATTTTGCTGGACCATTAGAATAGGTAGATTGGACTTACCCTCCTCCATGCGTAAATGTAGGCAATATCCATAAGTGTGTAATAATCTTTCAATGGTTCATCTTCATACATAACATCAATCTAGAGTGAAAATAATAAAATCATATATATTAAAGACAGCATTATTTACCCAACTGCTTTCTTTGATTATTACAAAATATAACACACCTCAGTACCGCAGACCTCATTGTAGTTTTATATAAATGTCAATGCATCACTGTAAAGAGTGAAACAAGTTCACATTACACTCCAAGTTATATGTATTGTTTTATTAACTCATAGTAAGTCACAACAACATACAATTGATTTCCACAAAATTAAGTAATCATGAATAGACTGTGAAGCCAAGTGAGAAAATTTAAAATCTGCCTTTCAGTCATGAATGATTTACATGTCAATTTTGACTAGGTGAGAAATAAAACAATTTGTCAACTTGCAAATAACTACGGCGTATTTATCCCTCCATTCACAGTCTCTCATTTTCCCCTTTTTTGGGTGGTCACATCTGATCCTTTGTGGCTGTTAGAAGCTGTTCCTTACATCAATGATTCGCTCCTTCTTAACACAACAGATGTGTTTGATTTTATATTTACTAAAATTTGGTGGGCAGTGATAAGCTAGCTAAATTAATTCAAAATGTTCTGGATGGTAAAATGATTAACCTTGGAAACATCTCCAGTGACACATTTAATTAACTTATATTTATTAAAATAAAAACAGGTTTAACTATCATTTTCAAAATCGCACTTCACAATATCATTTGTGCTATAGAAATAAAATATACCTCTTTCAAAATTGTATGCATATAATTTATATGTGTGCATGTGTACAGGGGCCTCCAAATCTCTTTATGTATAATATTTAAAATGCCACCGTAACATTTCAGAGCTGCACTGGGGCAGAAGAAATAAACAAACAAACAGTTGAATGCTCCACCTCCCAAACATAACTAGAAGTGATCTGTAAAAAAGTAAAATCTTTCAATATTACTTTTAATATTTGATCATAACAGAGTTTTCTTCTGAGATAGAACCCTATTTATTCCTTATTAGAAATCATCACTACTCTATAACTTTAATAAAGTGCAGCTCAATGTACCTGAAAGGTTTGAGGGATGTCCATTTTACTCCTCAGGAATTTTCTTAAATGCATCACAGTCATGGCTGCGGGGCACCGCAAATATCTCTTGTCATTCATCTAGAGAGAAAGAAAATAAAGATATGAGATATACTGGCATTGCATTTGTTGATAAAGTGAACATTTCAGTTACTTTAAATATTAGTAGCAGATTTGTCTATACAAATATATCCATCGTACATTAAAGGTGCTAAAACGTCTTTCTATTTAATTTGTTGATCTTTACTTGCTTAACTCCAGCTAAAATTAAATACGTTTGGCAAAAGAAATAAATGTAAAGGAGTCACAATTGACCATAATTACGTCACCTCATCTTTTGTCTTTTCTTTTTCTGCAGTTGCTTTTCGATCAGTCCTGTTATACAAGACAGTCTCCATTTAGTAATAAAAAATATGCAAAATCAAAAATAGTTTGTGATACAGTATATGTATTGTTTTGTATGATTGCTGTACTTACTTATTTTGTTCGTAGAATTCTATTGATAAGCTAATGATTTCATCATCTGTTATAATCCTCTTTTCTTCTTCTGTAACTTCACCCCTGTCTTCATTAGAGCCATTTGCTGCTATACAATTTTGAATGTTAAAGAAGCAGTGATTTCAGAATATTTTCATGTACTTAGAGCCAAGTGCTTCAATACTAATTTGGAAAATAAATCATCAGCAAATATAATTCTTATATTATTTTGAGACTACAAGATGTCAAAAGAAACCTATACATTAGAAATCACTTAAATCTGTGACACATTGTTTATATTTATGCTTTTAGTGGATGGGAAGCATGCCATTTTAGATGTCATTTAACACAGTTTAAGTTGTTCAAAGAGCATAAAGTAAATCACACTGGTATTAACTGAAAGATTAACTTTGCCATGCTGACAATTTAGTGTGAACACTAAAGGAGTAACAGCATAAAATTATCCTGATATGTACCAACTTAACAGAAAAATTAAAAACATAACACAAGTGTGGGTCTAAGCAGAATAGTCTCTATCACAACTATAAATACATTTTTATTGGATTAGACATAGATTTAAAAAATGATAGCAACAACTGTTGCTAGAGTTTAAGTTTTCAAAACTAAAAATAATTTACAAAATATATATAACAAAAAAACTGCAATAAATGCACCATGCCAACATAAATGTTGAAAGAAATCTTTTAAAAGTATCACTTTACTGTTTTGTGAAAAAACATAATTTTTTTTAAATGGAGACTAAAACCTGTCCTTTTTCAAAAAATTCTAGTATTATGTTTATTGTGAGAAAACAAAATCAATTAATGTTACCAGCACACACTTACCATCAGCAGAGGGATGGGAAGCATAGAAATCTCTTCTACGTTTCATTTCATCTATAAAGACAAAAGCCTATTAGTCATCTAATTGACAGAAAGAGGAATTCAATTCAAATGTAAATTTGTTTTATAAACAGACTGCTGCACTTACCTTTGAAAAGGCCAGGAACTAATTTATACACAATATCTTGTAAAGTCTTATCTGACCTAAAATGGATTTGAACATGACAGTCATATTTCACAAAGCTACAGAAAGACTTTATTCCACATAACATTCATCAATACAATTTCCACCTGCATAAGTCATAGCAGAATAATTTCTGTGAATGCCAAATAACTGTTTATTGTATTTGAACTTACAGTGTTCTAAAATGCAAACTATTTCTCACTTTTGATCCCTTGTATATGTTGCCATTTGTTAGATTAGAGAAATCCACATAAGTGCAACTATGTAGTCTGTAAACATGGTAGCATCATTTTGGTAAAAACTGTTCAGTTAACATGAAATTATCATAAGCTTTATTCAACTGATAAGTTTTGTTTATGTAGTTTTTAACAAGCAACTAGAAATATATCTGCATTTTCAATTTCAGTTCTGGAGATGTGTGCATTGATAAATTGGGGTAGAACTAATTGTATTTCTAGAACAGATAAGAAAGGTGTCATGCCTTGTATCATGTTTACTCATTTATACATAATACTCTCTGACCTATAAAAGTTTTGAATATAACACATATATTTTACAATGCCACAGGAACATTTTCCATCACATATTCAACATCATTTTCTTTCAGTAGAGTAATAGTAGAACTAAATTTAGTGAATCAAGTTTGCCTTGCTTTTGTTTAAACGTGAGAACTAGCAGAGTAATGTTTGTGGCACTGTTTCATGCTTACTTTGGACAATTGGAGATTTTTTTCATAAAATGTATCAAATTAGTAAACCTGGTTGATTGTGCAACTTGGGCAAAAGGACAAAACTTGCAGTAAATTTAGTCAGTTAACAATCAGACATTCTTTTAACTGCTATCATAACTAAAAAAGGCTTATATCCAATTTCAGTTCACTCAGCAGAAACATTGTATCTTTCGGTACAGTATTTCTAGATTAGTGCTGAATAATATCACTGAACATTACATGATCACAATTCTTGGAGCTTCAGCTATCAAAGTTTTCCAAATAACCCATTTTGTGTATTTCTTTCAAAACAGAATGTGAAAACATTACATTCTTCCTTCAATTATTGGCAATTACTTTCAAATGAGATGTTTAATATCAATAAAATAAAATTACAATTTTCTTAGATTCCAGTTTACAAAATACCCATATTAAGTGGGATAAACGCTTAATAAAGCATATCCCTGATCTTAAAGCTGTACTGCACCACAGGACGTGCGGTTTAGAAATGTATTACGTGAAAATTGTCTCACTAACCAACGTACATGAATACATATCATGTGTGTAGTTTGAGAATTGTGTTAGTGTCCATCTAACACGTATGTCAGCTCCGAGCAGTACAGTAGTTCAGTCATACTTCCCACAGAAGCACATTTAATGGTGTAATCAAATATTACGATTACCATAAGTACACGGATACATACCTAATGTTAAGAAGGGGCCTAGTTTTGTGAACTTGCACATCGCAAATAGGACAGTACTTGCTCGTTTCCAAGTAACGGACGATGCAGGTCTTGCAAACTGTGAATAAAAGCAGGACCTATACATAAACTGGTTGTAATGGTTGATTTGGTGACAAGAAAGATTCTGAAACGTCATTGTTGATATACTTTAATGCTTAGAGTATTGTGTTCTTTTCATTTCTAACATAAGCAAGCGGCCTGCTGAACTGCAGCATGTAGATATACTTACATGAATGTAGACACTCAATGATGGTTGTTGCATCTATGAAGTATCCTCCACACAACACACACATCAAGTGAGGATTCAGTTCTGTTATTTTGATTCGTGTTGTTCGGTGCATTTTCTGACTAAAATGGCCGCGTTCTGAAAGCTGAGCAGAAATACAACCCGTGTAAAAGGAATAGCTTTTCCTATTATGGAATTTCACTCCATATTAGGTTTACTGATTTGGTATATAAAGGTCCATATGATAAGTCGGATACAATCACTGAACTAAAAAACCACTGTTAGCATTCTCAATAGCAAGATACAAAATTGATAAATTATTTTCTAAAGCCACAATGATTAACAAATTATAATTTATGGAACAACTTTTACATAAAATGTTCGCGAAATATCAGGAAATCAGTGTTTAGGCATTTCTCTTCCCTCAATTGACTTAGTTCTTAATTGGCAAAATAGTAAAACAAAACCGTTTTGTAAAACTATTGATACCCCCCAAAGCTAAGCTTTTACTGAAATACTGACAAGCTGACGTACAGCAGCTGTAAATGAAGAGTTGTAAAAACCGTATTGCATTTGCCAAATCGCACCCAATTAATGAAAAGTGGCTAATCTATTAAAAGGCATACTAAATCATTTTCGTAATCTGACAGACTTTAAGATGATCTTATACAGACCACCTTTCCTCTGACCTCCACGGTGATTAATAAAAAAAACACAAACCAATTACATGCAGGTTTATGACAATGAATTTCGACTAGCACTCCTGATCATTCTTGTTGGCTTTGTTTCCTTCATGTTTAAGCATAACAAAACCGCCTTTTCTAGACTTTACTCCCAGATACGAAGCGGCTCTACCAAAACACACTTCTTTCCGCGAAACCCACATGCCTTTGGGCTCATATTTGCACCGTTTCAAGACGCGTCGGAATCGATGAAAATGTGTAATCAGACAAAGCGACTATTTATTCAGCAGAAACTGTCGTAATACAAGGATCATCAGATTTGTAATCACACGTTTTATGGTTGACATGAAACCGACGATTCTATAGCCCCGCGAAAAGCGAAACAGGAAGAATTGTGTTCTACAAAGCCATTTCCGGCAATTACATGTTCGTTGGAAATATTGTAATGAACATCGGGGTGCTGTATTAGTAATGTGATGTAGATACCAAAGCTGACCCGTTACAAATTTAATAAATAAAATAATGCTCGTGTACTACACGAGGGCCATTCTTAATGATCAAAAAGGCAAATTGACGTCTGCTGGTGCCCATACTCGACAATTCTTGCAGTTACTATAGCAACTTGGGTTACACTTGGCATTTCGCCAAAGGACCGAAAATAGAGCGAGCTTCTGTGGGGGACCCACAGCGTTCATGTGGAAATATCGCAAATTTAAAACCTACAACGCAATCACGATGAGAGGATGATCTGAGTAATCTAAACATGCAAATCTCACCGCCATTTCAAATGAGCCCTAACACAGCGCACATCATCGTTTTTTGGCTCTCCTTGAGATAGTCTCCACGTCGACACTAGCTTTAAGTAGTGGCTTTTGTGATCACACGATTTTCTTCTGCAAACGCCTGTCTCCTTTCCAGAGCGGCTAATGGGTAGCTGCAGTTCCACAACAGAGGATCACTTTGGTAGAGCACGCCTATGATTAATAATTAATTAATAAGTGATCAGGAAACAGGAATTGATAAAGATTCAATGTTTTACTAAACTTTGGGGGGTTTGTTGCTCATTGAAAATGTAAAAACAAAAAGGAACCAGTTTGCTTTTCTTAAGAAACCAGCAAGAAAACTGACAACATGCAAATAACTATGTGACGCAAGAATTCAGAAGACGCACAGAGCCAGGGCAAATAAACAGCAGGCATTTCCCACCAGATGAAAAAAGTGATTATTTGTCGCACTTATTTACAGTACCTATAACACTATATACACAGTTAAAATAATTAAATTCATTACAGTTTATGTATATTTGGTTTAAGAAAGCAAATTTTACCCACAGCGCCGACGCGCGACGTTTCGAAGTAATCAAACTGCATTCGGTCATAAACAATCAGCATTTCTATATTCTTTATGTTTCAATTGGCGTTGAGACACAATCAAACGATGTACAGATTTCAGTGAAGTTTCAGTAATTTCCCCTTCAGGCCGTCTAACACAACAAACAGAACTCAACAGAAGTTCTCCATTTATTCCAATCTAACCGTTTTACACGGATGTCCTGCCTCCACTCATGTACCGAATCTCACAAAAGGCACCCGTTTTCTCATTTAGTTGCAGAAACTGCGGCACGTTTATCCATTTGCAGTTCGCATACTTGCTTTTAGCCGGCTCTCGCTGTCAAGTACCGTAGTTCCATTCCGCGGAAGAGAGAGAAAAAGGAAAATAAAAACAAACCACGTGTTCCAAAATGCTCCACTCTCACCATCAGACTCGTGATCGGCCCCTCTTATCAGAGTGAGATCAACAGAACTGGTGTGGGTTTAGCTGATCGATAGATTAACTACTTCATCAGTAAAGCCTTCATCACGGACTGACAAGGCAACCATGGTGTATACATAGATATATATCCATGTAAAGGAACATGTTTTATTTCAGAGATCCGTGAGCTTCCGTTTATGCTAGATAATTCATTTCAGCTGTGAAACTTTGTGTTTCCCTGATTATGTTTTAAGCCCGGTGTTCTTTATTATCAGCGGGATATACAATAAGCCTTCATAATACTGTACTCACACCATCCCAAAGCAACAAAGAAATCAATGTTGAAGCTGCATAAAATACAAAAGCAATGTAGACCGTTTGACACATGGATCTTCAAGATACTGTATAAGAGAACCCATGTTTCAAAAATGCATACATTATTCTAGGACATCCAACAGTAATCCTGAGAAAACTATGGTCTATTGCAATATAACCAACTGTGGTGTCCTGCATGTATATTACAAAGAAATCTAAAGTCAACTCCAATCAAAACATCGCCACCACTACCTACATACACACACAAACACCATTTTTGAAAACTACATTAAATCGGAACTATAACTCAGAACAGAATATTAAGTTATTAACTAAAACTAGAATTTCGCATAGCTAAAATCAAACTCACGGTTAACAGGAGTACTGTAATTTGCACTGTTTCATTTCCCTTCAATGAACATTCAGATTTTGGAGCAATCAAACTATTAGAAGAGAAACAACGTTATTTGTCTGCATCTAGCTCTTAGCTGCTCTCAAGTACCTGTTCTCAGTACATTCGCTTAAGTACATCACAGTAGAAATCATTCTGTAATATTAACAAAATCCTATATGGCGGAAAGGACACGTTTATTTTGTGTGTGTGCATGTGCGTGTGTTCTCACAATTTCAGTTGTCCTTGTCAGTTGCTGCTTGCTTGGGATAAGCCAAAAAGATTTTGCGGCCAAGGCCATTGTGTCTCCTTACTCAACATACATTCGGTATCCACACAAGCAAATCATAATCAGATTGTATAACAGCTCTTCGCCATCCACCACCACCCCCCATCCCCATCCCCACCCCGCCCGCACTCCCTTCCCTTCCCCACCACTACCGCCATCATCACCATCAACACCAAGACAACACAGAACTGGGACTGTAAACGACGCCAACACGTTCTCGAAATCCACTCTAATAAATCCAACTGGGCAAAAAAGGGGAAAACACTTACTCCCACTCATACCCAGAAAACCTCGTGCTCTGCCTGGAAAATCAGTGCTGTCAAAATGATACAGTCCTGGTTACCAATTATAGAAAATAAATGTCCACAAATAGGCATGAAAAAAGTCTCAACATCTTGATAGTCGGTTATGTCAAAGCTTTACATGCTTCTTGTTTGTTTATTTACTTCTAACACCACACGCACTGTACAAGGATCCGAAGGGCACCGCCACCAACCGCCATGTTTACCGTCAAAATCCAAAGAAGTACTCTTAAGAAGTTAAGTTCAGAAAACACAGCACACTCGACTTTTTACCCAAACAGTCACCTAAGCACATTCCTTACCCTGTATGGATCCTAACTCTATAAAATCGTTCCACTAGGTCCCCCGTTTGATGTCAAAATATACATTTGTAACTGAGCTGACTAATAACACTTTGCTGGTACAGCAGCAAATTTCCACCATGGTCAATTTTCAAAGATATCTCAATAAAAACCCGCGACAGTTCGAACCTCCCAACTTGCAATGATCGAAAGTATAAATATTATTCCCTCGATACAAACGAGCAGAAAGGTCGCAGACTCAAACGCCGCGGAGAATCGAACAAAAATTTTGCAAATGAAGTGGGTAACGAAACTGAGTGGAAATCAGGACGGCGACGAGCCGCTGAGTTGCTGTCAGCCTTAAGAGCGAGAAGAGAGCAAGAGAGAGAGAAAAGAGAGAGAGAGAGAGGCAGCATCGGGTGCATTTCAAACAGCCAAATCGGCCTCAAGCCGCGACCGGAATGTACCTGGGAGATCTTTTCTAGACAGTGCCGCCTTGGAGCGAACATGCCCGGGGCACGGCGACTCCCGGCTACAGCCTGCACCCCGCGGAAAACAATGAAAGTTGTAGATCAGGGGGAAAAAATGAATCGCAGCCAAGCGGCCATCTTGCATGAACTGCAGACGCTGTCAATTGCAATCGCAGAGGCTGCAGCTTAGAGAGAGAGAGAGAGAGAAAATAACATTCGTTAAACGCTGGCCCTTCAACCCACACACCGACCCTGGCAGGACCCGATCCGCACCCTTGCAATATTTCTTCAACCGATTCTACCTGGTTCCGAGGCAGCGAGGCGGCTGGGCTATTCCCGGTTGTAGAAGTTGAAAAAAAAAACCCACCCCCGAAGCCCAGTGATGGGTGCCGTGAAACTGACACCGTCCCCAAAATGGCTCGAGTTCGACCGCCCCGCTCCGTCACGTGGTCTCATTCCTTAAGGGTGGCCTGGGAATTAGAGTCGGTGTAATCAGAGCCGACCCCCCTCCACCTCCAACACCACCCATCTACCCCTTCAAAAAAAAACACGAAATAATAATGCACCCTCTACCAGCTTCACACATCAGCTCCAGTTCCATTCCAATATCAACACGCTTTTAAAAAAAATCTCTACATGCCGCCGAGTAAAATAAAAGTCTCGTGGTTTCGATACAAAAAGATTATTATATAATAAAATATGATGGCAAACTTCATTTCAATCTTCTACCACATTTGAGAATATATGTCAACCAACAGATCAAATGAAAGCTTCCCTTTCTACAGATCTGTACGCTGGTATTTTTTTAAACTATCTATAGAATATCATGCGATGATATTGCTAACCGATGATGTATAGAAACTTCATTGGGTTGCGGCTGAGGATTGGTAGCGAGGCGACCCTATTTTGATCCAAATTTTCCATTTGAAACATTTTGTTGTATTGTTTCCAGCGTCATGATTCTTCCCAGCACAGAGCAACTACAGTCACTAGAACGTGGACGAGTTCCTAGAACCGATTCACTTCACACAATCTCACTTCTCCGTACTGTTCGACCGCAGGTTCCCTGATAAAGTCGACTTTATTGCGTTCTTTTTAAATGTGGCAAACAGAAACAAACGCAAATGCGTTTCGAACGGGGGAAACCCCACTGTTAGATGTGGCAGCAAACGAACTGACAGACATTTTGTAAATACGTTTATTTAAAGTTTAAGTAAGTCCCCACCAGAGGAACAGGAAAAAGCCTCCGTTGTGCTTCCAAACACAATTTGCATTTATCATTGCTGTTTCCTAAATCCTTCAGCAAGTCTTGTCATCAAATTCCACTGTTGGCACGAACACAGAAGACAATAGCCGCCAAAATTACTTCCAAGATGCGAATATAATATATAAAAAATTAGACCGAGTTCATAGTTGCCGTTCTTCCCCACCACCCCCCCCCAAAAAAATCCACCAATCTGGCAACTGTAAAAGATGCTTAATGTCGAGTGAATGAGAGATCTCTTCAAACTGTAATTTTTATTCACAGAATCGGTACACATAGCACAGACATTTATAAAGCGACTTAACAATTACCATAAGTCAAAATATTGACAAATACAAAATCTAACGTGACTGGAGATTTCAAACAAACACGAAAGGATGTAAAAGACTTAAAGAAAATACCAAACAAAATACCGCACACTTCAGGAAGCATCTCTTTATTATGGGAAAAAAGTGATTATATATGTATACATATATAAATATATACACAATGAAACACGACAAATATACAAGTCTGATACAGGAAAACTCGCTGCCGCCACAAGCATTTTATTCAACTATAAGGCGGAATTTTATACATTCGCCAAATGCAAAGTTTGAACGATTTATAGATTCTCTGCTGTTCACATCTCTTGCATAGAACCTGGAAGCACGCAGGTTTTGGCGGATTCCTTTTATGCCACCCACAGCCTCGAGTTCAATCGCGGTCCCCACAGCTCCATCAATTACAGCTGACTCGCCTTCTCCATGCTTTTAGCCGCATCCTTCAATTTTCCCAAAAGATCCTACAATAGGAAAACAGATTTTTAAAATTACACACACACACAAAAAGAAGTCAAATTTATTCCACCAACAGTGGAGAGAGCAATATTTTATTGGAGAGGCACATTTTAAATCTTTTTCCAGGAATTCACACGCACAGTAAGGTATTACACAGAATGCAACTTTGCAAAGTATTTTTAAAAATACATAGAGTCACTAAAATATCCGTTAATCATACAGTAGATTTTCCCGTTAAAAAAGGAACAATTCAAAGGTATTAGGATCGAAGTCGTTTCTTCAACGCGAGGATACATGGGCTATGCTTCAGCTACATTCCAAAATTGAAGACTTTTATTTAAAGTACTAACGATGTCAAGATTTAGAAATGCATAATTGAACTTAAAAAAAAATCCAAGCTTCAGGCGACAAAGGTTAAAAGAAAATGCTATCTTGCTGAACTTCTCACGGAGCAGACGAGTCATTCCGACAACAAAATTTTATATTTTAAAGTATTAATATTCGTATTGCTTTGTAACATTTAGCGTTTTTAAAAAAAAAAGATTGCTTTTCGTAAAATACCTCAATAGTAAAAATGCCGACCGCCGTGGTTCTTAACAATGTGAGCAATTTTTGCAAACTAAAACGGGGTGGCTCAGTGGACTACTGAACGTTGCAAAATAAACTAACAAACGGGGGCATTAGTAACAATGTGGAAAGTTGTAGAGACGAATAGTTATTTACACTAAACAGTCCAAATCAAACAGGTGGTTTCACCACACAATCAAATCCAGAGAACTCCAAGGTAATGCAAAGTCTCTTTGGCCCTTCAATTGTAAAACATTAGTTATAGATAAATTTATTTGAACTAGGATGCAATCTAAACTTAGCACTAAAAATGCAAAATAAGTGGGGTAAATTCGCTGACGGGTTAATCTTTTCATAGAAAAAAATTATAGTAAATAATGAAGTCTGGAATCGATCCCCAGTAAAAGTGTCCGTAAAAATCGTCGCACAGGAAGAAAAAATTGTCTCAACAGAAAAGTTGGTGGATCTTAAAATCAATATAGTTGACATTTTAAATGAGTTTGCATTTTTATGAAGAGACTCAAATGAAAATTGATCTTTGGCCAATATGTAACTTGCATTTTAAGTCACCCCACAATGTACTTTGTTTTCTAATAACCCACGTCACTTAAATTGCATTCCAGAAAGTGAGTAAATGACACTTCTGGCATCAGTCCATCGAACCATATATAAAAACTCGGAGGTCTTACAATTCGGCCTAAAACGAAAATGCAACAATCAGGGAACTTCAATCTTGACATGGGGGGAGAAAATCATCGACATTTTGTATAAGAGATAATGTTTTGTTAGAATACCTGCAATTGCTCCATTGTACAACTGAAAGTAATATCCTGAGCTGGCCTGGACTCACCATTCTGTAAAAGGTTAAAGCAATATTAAGCCGTGCTAAATAAGCAATTCAAACGCAGAAAGCATTATCTGCTTATTTTAACCCTTACCTCAACATTTAAGGTTAATAAATATGCAGGCTGATTGACTTTGTGAAGATGGTTATTCTGAAATACATATCAAAACATTGGATTAGCCCGGATGTATACCATAACAAAATAATTGGAGGAAAGTTTGTGTCGGGCTACTATGAAATACAAACGTGAAAAGTTGACATTTTGCGTTTGTTTTACCCTAATGTGATATTCGAGGCGCCAAGATGCATCAATGATATGAGAAGGAAATCTTCCTATGCTGCAACATATTTAAAAGGAACAAAAATTAACGCATTGTAGAAAAAGTTAAATACTACAATCTAACTATTCCTATTTTGCACTTTCCCAGTGAGTCAGATCCCCCCCCCCCCCCACCCACCCTCAAAGTCAGTAGTTTAACAGAGTTTCATCCAAATAGTCGTTTTGGCACAAATCTTCCAGGAAAAATCAATTCCAACCAAATCTAACGTTGCGTTGTTGTGGAGATACTGTTCACTGTAAATCCGCTCAAAAACAAAGCGAGGGGGTAAAAATAAAAAGTTCGACTTCAATGGAAATAAGATAGCGAACTGTTCGTTAGAAGCCGAATTCGCTTTATATTTATCCTTTAGCTTGTAAACAGGAGTCTAAAAAAAACCTTCACCTTTCTAATAAATTTATTGGCTAACATTTTGCAGATAATACACTAGATGTCAGAACACGGATTTAAAAAAAGGCTAATTAACAAAGATGCAAGTGCTGATTTGTTAAAATAGTTGGACAGTTTTAGATTCTTGTCTCCTCTATATTTTTCGAAGTGTTATTAGCATATGCTGCCGGGGTGCATGAGGAAACAGGACTTTATCTCTCTTCCAGATGAATTAAAAGGGGGCGGGGGGAGCAGGCATTCAAAAATCACTACAAATCCGCATTCAGCTCTGGATTGGCACGAGTGTTAAAATAATTAAATGCAACAAAACAAGTTAATAGAATTTATGATCCAGAAGTGACATGTACAGTTTTAGGCGAATGACATGTCAAAATATTCAGTGTTGGACACACGATATATTGTCAGTTGAACCAAAGCAAATCTAAATATAGTCTTGGAAGTATTTCAATTGTTGTAAACTTTTACTAAGCTACTCATACTAGAACTTCTGTGCATTTACAAGGTGGACAATTGAATGATTTTATGATAAACAATTTGGGTTATGATTATGTCTATATAAAAAAGGGACTGATACAACATTTCAATTTATAGATATCAAACCCAAGATGCAACCCCCCCACACCGCTCCCACCCACGCCCACAGGCAGTGACATAGCACCAGACAACTACGCAAATATAATTAACACTCACCCTCCTAGTAATGTTTCCACTTTATCTTTGTTTTTCTAAATAGCAAAAGGGAATACAGGAGCTTAGCCGCATTATTAAAGCTACAATGTTAGCTTCGGTTAATATATTTTCAGTAAACGTATAAAATCTAGGTGCTCGCTGTATTTTGCTTGTACAAACGTGTTCTGACAAATTCATATGGAACTACAAGGTCACAACCCTTCAATGACGCCTCCTTAAAATCAGTGATCTACATTGTTAGTTGTACACAAGAAAGTCAGTAGGTTGGTTGCAATAAAACAGAAAGTGAACCATTTGCCTGGTTGCGTTACTTCGTATTCTTTTCGTTGCAAATTCCTAAACTACAGCACTTCCAAAAATTTTACAAACGCACAGTATACGTGACACCAAACCTGGTATGCTGCACAAAATATGTCTATTCTTTCTCCTCCAAATCTACAGTCTTCAAGTAACGTGCTGGAATTAAAGAACATGAGTTACAAAATGCCTCCACACCCGAAAACATTAAACTGAATACACAATATTCATAAATCTTGGACATGTAACCTTATAGTCGATTTGTCGGCGTTTTGTTTTCCTGCCTCCAATATACAGGTTGCGATGGCTACATGGCATTGTTTCAGCAAAGTCAAGTCCAAATTTCCCAGCTTTAGATGGTCTGTATAACAATGGTAGATTATAAATGACTCTCAATGTGATTTCCACATAAAACGTAAAGCTTTCCACCTATTACAGGCCTGCGCCTGGTCCAGCACGTACATGACATTTAGTAATAATGAAATTATTTTGTCTGCTACTTTATAAACCAAAACATATGGCCGTTAGCTCTTGGGAAAATTAAGTACAACATTTTATTCTGTTTATACCGAATTACTTTGATAAATTGTGCCTTCAGTGATAACAACCACATACAGTCACTGAGAGAAAGTTTTTTTGCCTGCTTTTACTTCCACGGAACATATTGGGACCTTAAATACTTGTTAAAGAACCCAGATAAATCAGAATACAGTTTCAGTCGGCAACCCTGATGCATTAGGCCCAGGATATTTGTCCACAACAATGAACAACATGCAGACTCAATGCACATTTCGCGCCGTCAAGCCGACAGCTCAAGAACAAGGAATCAGTCAACAGAAACACATTTGGCAAATAACACATTGTTAAAAATGTTATTTATAACTGGATTCGGGAACATTGCAACACAGAGCCGCTTGCAAAGGAACAACCCGACCGTGTCCTTCCTGCATTAAATCAGTAAAAGAGCCAGCAGCCGCTCTCCACAAACAGCTCGAAAATACACGCTCACCTAATACTGTTTCGTCTGTTTGTGGGTTTATGAGGCTCTCGAAAGCAGCTTCCACTAAAATGTGGAATGTTTTGTTGGAGAAGTGGCTGGGATCGGCCAGCAATTGCAACCCTTTCAGCACGTACTCTGGCAGCTCCATTGTGCTGTACTGACCTTCGACACAGAGCCACGTGATCGAGCTCAGCTGATCCACGCGGATGTGACAGTGTTAGCAATGAACTGAAGCAGCAGAATATCACCACACTCTGCTCCAACAAGTGAAAAGCCTGCTCACTACGAAATTGCTTTCACTTAGTAGCCATTCATACAGAAATATAAACATAAATAGCGTGCAAAATGTAGAGACGTAATTGTTTTATGCAATACTGTGAAAATATTCTTGCGAGCTATTTCCGCAAAGCGTTGCACAAATTAAGGCCAGTGCATCATTATTGTCATCGCACAGGGCATTTAAACCAGAATTTTAACATTCAAAGATGCAACAAGAAGATAAAATGCCAATTTTATTGTTAAGTAAAACAATAAAACATTTATAAGCAGATTCTACATCCATGAGTGGAGCATTTACTACCACGTGGATAGGATCAGTCTGGTGCTGATCAGTGTAACTTCTACATATAAATGTATGTAATTGTAAATGTAATCGTGTATTTTACTGCAGCAGCTGTAGAGAACATGATGAAATAACTGATTAAGCCCGGTTACGTAGTTATCGCACAGGGCATAGTGAAACGAACCGTCTACATTCGCTTAATAGGATCTTTTATATTTTTCTTTCCCTTAATATAATTTACCATTTAACAAGGGCTTTGGTGCAATTAATCAGGTACTTCTAGCATACATCAAATGTTAGCCAATTATCCACTATAAATACCAGCACTAAACTGAGAGTACTGGGTTAACAAGCTAATCATTGTGTTGTACTCTAGATTTTGTGTTTGTTAAATGTGTTTTTTCCTAACAGAAAACAATATTATAACTCTGTGGAGCTTTTATTGAGTCAACATTTATTCACTGGTGTTCATCAGCTGTAGAATAACCACAGCCAGAGCAAAATCACCCAATTAGTTGGAGACTACTGAAAATTGTCTTCATGCTATTGTTATATGCTCATAAATATGACGTGTAATGCAGAAAAGAGACACAAGACTGATCTGTACAATTAGAAGACTGAATTATGAGGAGAAACTGGACAAGTTTGGACTATTCAAGCTTGAAAGGATGTGATTGTTCTCAATGAGTCATGAATTTTGTCAAAAAGATGGTGATAAGAAATTTTTTTAAGTGGAGAGAGAAATGGAGGGTGTAAGGCTTTACTACCAATGACAGGTAACAGGAGATGGAAATCCACTGAAGGTCAAAGCTGGAGGACCAAAGGGTGCAGGAGGAATATATAAGGCTGGAGAAGGTTGCAGAGGTAGTTTGGACGGAGACTGTGGAGGGACTTGAAAATGAGGATGTTAAATTAAATACTTTGGGAGACATAGTAGGTCAGTGAGGATGAGCAAGTGGAATTTAGTTTGGATATTTGCCTTTTGAACAGGTTTGATAAAAGGTGGAGGGTAGGAGACTGACATTGCAGAAATTGAGTCTAGTGATAACAAAAGCATGGATAAGGATTTCAGCAATGGTAGGATAAGATCTGGGTGAAAATAGGCAATATAGTGGAGGTGGGAGTAAGTGGTCTTGCTGATGGATAGGATGTTGGGTTTGAAGCTCAGCTGTAAAAGAAATAGAAGTCCAGCATTGTGGAGTGAAGCTTCTGATGAAGATTAGTTAAAGGAAATTTAGATTCATCCATTACTTGGTATCTGTCAAAACAGAGGTAGTCATGGACTAGGATTCTCAGTCCTGATGTCTATCCAATGACCACTGCTGTAAAATATATGTTTGATGGAATTGGATAAGCACAGTTGTGATGTTCCTAAGGTTGAATTATCGAACAACATTCAATGTCCAAGCTCAGTGTGGGTCTGTGTGGTATCATCTTTGAAATAGTATCCCTACATGAGGGATTACCTTCATGACAAGAGGGAGAAAAAGTGGAAAGTAAATTTAATTATAGCACCCCTCAAATATATTAGTCAAAATGCACTGAAGCAGTAAGTGATAAAATGTAACCAATCCCTAAATCAGTTTTTATTGTATTTTATATAAATATAAAATCATAGTCTTCTGTGTTAATCCAAAATGGAGAGCAAATGAATGAGTTACTTATCAATTTTCTCAGCTTTCTTTGAACTTGGTGGCAGTATCAAGCACTGTCAGATCAGTTATAGGTTAGATTAGATATAGGATAAAGAAGTATTTTCTCTGCAATAAGACTCTGCCTAAACCCCAACTTGAGGTGTGTACTTGTTTGTAGTGGCAGGAATGCTGGTGTGCTCCTAGTGTGATATTTTTATTTCCCACACTCACCATCCATCTCAGTGACACTGTATCACCAATACTGAATAATGGACAGGACTGCTTTTGTGTTCCAGAACTGTGTACAGTAGGAGCTGAGTTGCAATTCTGTGTAGGATGGTTCCTAGAGAAGAAACGTTCATCCCACTGATCTTGGCTTCTATTTAGCATCAATATGAGTAGGTAGTATATATGCAATTATCCATTCACTATCATTTTAGTATGCTCAACAATGCATTGCTTCATATAGTGCATGAAACTCCTCTACTTTGTTTCAACAAAGTCCTAACTTAAACCTCCGTAAACAACACCTACTGGCAGAATAACTTTTTTCCCCATTTTTCACAATTTGTAATACCCTATAAACCCAGCCAAGAAGTCAAAGAAAATGCTCTTTCTAACTCATTGTGCCATCTGGATCCCCAAGAATGATTTTATCATTGCAATTAGTTCAAAACTGGTTGTTAAATAATCATAGTAATATTTGAAAATACGAACCTTAAAGAAGTGAGACCAAATTATTGCAAAATACTGTGGATGCTGGAAATCTGAAATAAAAACAGGAAGTGCTGGAAATACTCAGCAGGTCTGGCAGCATCTGTGGAGAGAAAAACCGAGTTAATGTTTCAGGTCTGTGACCTTTCACAGAATTGGCAAAGATTAGAAATCAATGTATGATGTCTGACCCTAGTACAGCACTTTTGTATTGTATGTGATTGTTGGACTGCTGATTTTGATAGTGTGTTAGGTCTTTTTTCTTATACTCATTTTTCTGGTCTTTTGCTGTTTGTCTGCTGTTGTTCCTATGTAAGCATATGGTCTTTTGATCTGGTTCAAATCATGTTCAGGCTGATGGATGAAAATCTTTCTTTATTAACTGTAAGGATCCTATGCGAACAAGCAATGAAGCCACAGCCAAAACTGTCCACAATTTAGCACAACTTGAAATCAAAATTGGCAGTACAACTCTGACAGCCCAAAAGGAAAGCAGGTGTGGAAAATGGGAGGGAAAAAAGAGTTATTCTGCAGTAGGGATTAGTTTAGAGATACAGCACTGAAACAGGCCCTTCGGCCCACCGAGTCTGTGACGACCATTAACCACCCATTTTATATTAATCCTACACTAATCCCATATTCCTACCACATCCCCACCTGTCCCTATATTTCCCTACCACCTACCTATACTAGGGGCAATTGCTAATGGCCAATTTACCTATCAACCTTCAAGTCTTTAGCATCTGGGAGGAAACCAGAGCACCTGGAGGAAACCCACGCAGACACAGGGAGAACTTGCAAACTCCACACAGGCAGTACCCAGAATTGAACCCGGGTCACTGGAGCTGTGAGGCTGCAATGCTAACCACTGCGCCACTGTGCTGCCCTAAATTTGGTAAATGTTCACGCACAGTTAGGCTACTAATTAAATTTGGCTCATTACTCATAACTAAATCTAATATTGCTTGTCCCTTTGTTACATCTAGGACATATTGCTGTAGGAAACTATCCCGGACACAATCCAGAATTCACTACCTTTCTGACAGGTGCTAGTCTGCCTCCCCCAATCTATGTGTAAGTTAAAATCCCCTATTAATACTACTCTGCCTTTGTTACACATTTGCCTAATTTGTGCATTTGTACAATCTAACACCTCCAGAACTACTACCAGGGGGTCTATACACAACACCTATTACAGTTTTAGATCCTTTTCTGTTCCTCAATTCCACCCATAAGGTCTCCACTGGATGCTTTCCCCTCATTATATCCTCCCTTACCAATGAGGTGATATTTCTAATCAGCAAGGCTACTCCACCCCCTCTGCTATTTTCCCTGTCCCTCCTGTAAACTTTATAACCAGGTATATTTAGTTCCCAGTCCCGATTGTTTACTGAGGTTTAAGTTCAGACTTTGTTGAAACAAAGTTAGGGAGCTTCATGCCCCATTTACACTATGTGAAGCAATGCAATGTTGGGTGCACTAAAATGGGAATGTAAGTGAATAATCACGTATATACTACATACTCATATTGATGCTAAATAGAAGAAACCAGAGCTCCATTCATGTGTACTCAAATGCATGCATGGAGTTATACTCATCAACATCTGACTGCTGGTGAAAGTTTTATTCATACAGAAGAACTGACAAGATTCTCAGGTCTTTTCTATTATTAGAAAGTGGAGGGTTAAAATTTAAAATGTTAACTTTGCATGAACCTCAATTATGCTTCAGCAGATGTGCAATGCTGCCATTGTAAGAATACATTTTCAGTGCAAAAGATTGTGTTACGGATTCTAAAAATACAGTATAATTAAGTCCATATTCTGCACTAGGCCTGTGCTTTGCATGACCTGACAGTACTGTACTTGGATGTCAAAACAGAAAAGAATTCAATTCCCAAACACTGATTTCCCAATCCCTGATAAACATAATTCATCAAAAAGTGAGAGATATTAAACAGAATGCAGAATTAAATATAAATCAGTAAGTCTGAAGTAAATTTGGATCAAAGATGTAAATTAGAAAGACTATGATGTAAAGATAATTTACAAGGGATATAAAAATGTGAGGAGCAAAGTCTGATGTATTTCAATAGTTCCTTTACTGATGTATGTAGCAACTGCTTTGTATTGTATGGTAATTCTACAGGGGCAACTCCCTGGCATTTAACTTCATCTGGGAATGTCAAGCAGTGGCTAAGTGTAAGTGCCGAAAAGAATTAGACAATACACCAAAAGTAGGCATTGGGAAGTGTGGTACAGGTTGTGTGACAACTTCTGATGTTTTCCCTCCCTCAGGAAGCATCCAAATACCAGATAAAGAAACACTTTGGTGCACATTGTAAACTTGCCAAGCTTAAATGAAAATGCTGCTTGACATAAGGAGATAATAAGGGCTATCTTGATGACTTTGTGTTAAAGGCACCTGGTGTACCCTTCCACAGATCAAAAGTTTCAGAGAGCAGCACAATAAGTGCCAGAATTAACTTCAATACCCCTGAGCTGGGGAGGGAGAAAATCATCCAAGCCCCTGATTTTGACTGTAAGCCACTGACCTGCTGGAAAGTTGAAATTTGGAAATATTGGGTGAGACGCAGTGGTTAGCACCGCAGCCTCACAGCTCCAGGGACCCGGGATTGATTCTGGGTACTGCCTATGTGGAGTTTGCAAGTTCTCCCTGTGACCGCGTGGGTTTTCGCCGGGTGCTCCGGTTTCCTCCCACATCCAAAGACTTGCAGATGATAGGTAAATTGGCCATTGTAAATTGCCCCGAGTGTAGGTAGGTGGTAGGGAATATTGGATTACTATAGGGTTAGTATAAATGGGTGGTTGTTGGTCGGCACAGACTCGGTGGGCCGAAGAGCCTGTTTCAGCGCTGTATCTCAATAATAAATAAACAGAGATTAAATCAAGCTCGACTGTGAAGTCCATTTAATGGCTGTCTACACCATTCATCAGTCTACTCTCAATGATGAATGAATGGCTACTGGAGGTTTGCAGGACATTGTGATGTTTTTCCTGCTGGAAAAGAGGGGAAAACAACAACTTGTATTTATATCGTGCTTTTAACTTGGGAAAATGTTCCAAGGTGCTTCACAGGAGCATAATCAGACAAAAATTGACCGTGAGCCAAAGAAGCAGATATTCAAAGAGGTGGCAAAGAGGGATGTTTTAAGAGAAAACTGCAGAGGTTTAGGTTGGAAATTTTGAAACTTAGGGCCTAGACTGGAGGCATAGTCCGGTGGGGCAAAGGGAGTGGGGGATGTGTAATCATACAAACATACAAACATATGTATGATGATATATCCTTATTTTGATATATCCTTATTTTCAACCTTCTCCAACCCTACAACCCTCCAAGAAATCTGCCAGAGTTGGAGGAATGCATATTTCTTGGAGGGTTGTAGGGCTGGAGAAGGTTCAAAATAAGGAATAAAGGGAAACATGGAAAAATACCTTGCACAGAATCACAGAATCATTACAGTGCAGAAGGAGGCCATTCAGCCCATCGTGGCAGCACTGGCTCTCTGAAAGAGCAATTCCCTCAGTTCTATTCCCCTGCCTTCTCCCTGTAACCCTGCACATTCTTCCTTTTCCTATAACTGTCTAATCCCCCTTTGAATGCTTCAGTTGAACCTGCATCCAACACGTTCTCAGGCAGCACATTCCAGACCTTAACCACTCGCTGTGTGAAAAGGTTTTCCCTCATGTCACTTTTGCTTCTTTTACCAAATACTTTAAATCTGTGCCCTCTCATTCTTGATCCTTTCTTGCGTCAGAACAGTTTCTCTCTATCTGCTCTGTCCAGACCCCTCATGATTTTGAATACCTCTATCAAATCATCTCTCAGCCTTCTCTTTCCAAGGAAAATAGTCCTAACTTCTCTAATTTATCTTCATAACAGAAATTCCTCATCCTTGGAACCATTCTCGTGAATCTTTTCCGTATTCTCTCCCTCATGTCTTTCTTAAAGTGCGGCGCCCAGAACTGGATGCAACATAACTTCCTTGCTCGTACTCTATGCCCCTATTAATAAAGCCCAGGATAATATATGCTTTATCAACCGCTCTCTCAACCTGTCCTGTCACCTTCAATGACTTATGCACATATACACCTAGGTCCCTCTGTTCCTGCATCCCCATTAGAGTTGTACCCTTTATTTTGTATTGTCTCTCCATGTTCTTCCTACCAAAATGAATCACTTCACATTTCTCTGCATTGAACTTCATCTGACACCTGTCTGCCCATTCCACCAACTTGTCTTTGTCCTTTTGAAGTTCTACAATATCCTCCTTACAGTTCACAATGTTTCCAAGTTTTGTATCATCTGCAAACTTTGAAATTGTGCGCTGTACACCAAGGTCTAGGTCATCAGTATATATCAGGAAAAACAAGAGTCCCACCACTGATCCCTGGGGAGCTCCATTACAAACCTTCCTCCAGCCCAAAAAACATCCATTAACCACTACTCTTTGTTTCCTGTCACTCAGCCAATTTTGTGTCCATGATGCATACAGTCCCTTTCATTCCATGAGCTACAAGTTAGCTCACAAGTCTGTTGTGTGACCCTGTATCAAACGCCTTTTGAAAGTCCATGTACACCACATCAACATCATTGCCCTCATCAACTCTTTCTGTTACCTCCTCAAAAAACTCCAGCAAGTGATGATTTTCCCTTAAGAAATTCATGCTGGCTTTCCTTAATTAACTCACATTTGTCCATGTGACTATTGATTTGGTCCTGAATTATTTTTTCTAGATGTTTTCCCACCACTGAAGTTAAACTGGCCAGCCTGTAGTTGCTGCGCTTATCTTTACACTCTTTTTTGAACAAGGTAACGTTTGCAATTCTCCAGTCCTCTGGCACCTCCGCAAGTCTAAGGAAGACAGAAAAATTCTGGCCATTGCTTCTGCGATTTCCACCCTCAATTCCCTCAGTATCCTTTGACACATCTCATCTGGTCCTGGTGCTCTATCCACTTTCAGTACAGACAGCCTATCTAATACTTCTTTATCAATTTTAAACCACTCTAGTGTCTGACTTACCTCCTTTCTCAACATTGCCTGGGTTGCATCTTCTTCCTTGGTAAAGAATGATCCTGTAATATTTCAGTTTTTATTTTGGTGCAATACACTTTGCTGCTTGTGCACTTTAAACTGGATTTTGAAATCTTTTAGTGTTAGCAAAGAGCCAACCGTCCCATCAGCTTTTCAGTGACACTTAAAAAAAAACTGGTGAGAGCTCCTTCACAAGTTCACTTCCCTAAAGGGCTCCCTGTTTTGATCAATACTCTGAGCTGAGGTAGTTGATCTCTGATAGATTAGAACTAGAAATGCTACCTAAGGGAGGGCAGGGTCAGGCTCATATGTAATGGCCTCTGTAGTTGAATTGCCAATCAACTCTCAAAGCTATTCTCACTTGACCAAGGTATTAGAAGGTTACTGGTGCTTGAGGAACTGTATCCTAACAAATAGTTAGTATTTTTGAGGGAGGAAAAGTGGCCCTCCCTCATCCTCCCAGCATTTACCCTGTTAGGCCCCTTAATAATTTTATATGTTTTAATGAGATCACCTTTCATCCTTCTATGTTCTAGGAAATATAAGCCTGGTCTACTCAATCTATCCACATTGGACAATCCCCTTAACCCAGGAATCAGTATAGTGAGCATTTGCTGCACTCCCTCCAAGGCAGGTATATCCTTCATTAGCTCAGGAGACCAAAAGTGCACACAATACTTCAGGTGTGGACTCATCAAGGCCCTAAATAATTTCATTAAGACTTCCTTACTCTTATATTCTTATCTCTTTGTAATAAAGGCTAACGTACCATTTGCTTTCCTAATTGCATGCTGTTACCTGGATGTGATTTGTGTACAAGAACACCCAGGTGCCTCTGAATACCAATATTTCCTAATCTTTTAAAATATATTCTGCTGTTCTACTTTTTCTACCAAAATGGATCACTTCATACTTCTCCACATTATATTCCATCTGCCATATTTTTGCCCATTCATTTAACCTGTCTTTATCACTTTGCAGCCTCTTTACTTGCTCTTCACAGCTTACTTTCCTGCCTACCTTTGTATTGTCAGCAAACTTGGATATATTGTACTGGATCCCCTCATCTAAGTAATTGATATAGATCATGAATAGCTGAGGTCCAAGCACTGATCCTTGCGGTACTCCATGAGTTACAACCTGCCAATCTGAAAATGCCCTGTTTGTTCCTACTCTATTTTTTTGTCCATTAACTGATGGTTAATCTATACTAATATGTTACCCTCAATCCCATGAGTCCTAATTTTGTGTAATGACCTCTTGTGTGACACCTTATCATATGTTTTTTGAAAATCCAAATACACTACTTCGGATTCCCCTTTATTTATCCTGCTAGTTACAACCTCAGAAAACTCTAACAGATTTGTCAAACACGATTTGCCTCTTAGAAATCCATGTTGACTCTGCCCAACCATTCTAAGTGCTCTGTTACCACATCTTCTTCTTAATAGATTATAGCATTTTCACTACGACAGCAGGTTCTAGCATGTTCCCTCCAAGAGTTTGATATCACACTCAGCAAGTTCAGATCTCAAATTGCTACCTACAGGATATCAACACCATAGAAAATCACAATAAACAAACATTCAGAAAATGAATGACAGTGCTTTATCTATTAATGTTATATGCTGGAAAAAGGTAGTAAAATAGTAGCTTGATAGATCACTTTGCTGTTCAGCCTTTGCCTCAGCAAATGTGTTTATATAAAACATACATACTTTTCTTCAAGATAGTATACTGCTAACATTCTACTTTACCTGCAGGTGTCATTGTATCAAAATTGATAATCCTCACAAAGTCTTCCTGGTAACCTGTCCTTGTGAACTGCCAGATAATCCTCCACACACGTGCAGTGTTTAACTGACACTCCTACTACCACATCACTGATTGTTGATGGTCATGGTTTTGTAAGTGCAAATCAAACTTCTGAGGGAAATATCCTTGAACCAAAAGCCTCTTTCTTTACTCTAGTGGATTCACAATACAACCATAGCAGGAAAAAAATGCAAGGCACTTCTTTAAAAATACATGCTTAATTATTTTTTAAAAAGGACACACCTCCCAAGACCCTGACAATGCACATGGATATTTACATAAAACATTTACGCACATACACTGATCATGGCTATTTCCTTTCCTGTTTTTAATATCTTGTATTCACGTACCAATATATTTTATAATTTCTTCACAATATTTTAACATATTGGGGATAAGTACAATAGTGAAGCAGTGCTAATAATATCAGGACAATTATCCCCAGTTGAAGTTGCTGAGGGTTGTGCCTTTCAACCTCATTAGCTTATGATAATTGATATGATAATCCTTCAATGTTTTGATATTCTCTAACTCCATTCAGCACATTTGAAGACCAGCAAAACCTAATATAAATTATCATCATTTTAAAGAGTTTAATTACTTTTGGTGTGAACAGGACAACATTATGAAAAATGTATGAAATAGAAAATTACACAGATAAATATTTTAACAGGAAAAATAAACAAGGTAATGCTAGACCTGGGTAAATATTTGCATTGTAATTACCAGTATAAGTCAAATGCTTTGTAAAATAAATGTTATTGGGGCAATAAAGGTCCCAGTTTATATGAATTTACTTTCCTAGGTAGTCAGAGATTAACATTTGCAATCGTCTTAATAATGGAACTAAGAAGATCGGCAGGAATGCTTTTAGTTTGTCAGTCACTTCTGTTTTTTTTTCATTTTTCTAGAAGTGCATCTTCTCCATAAGATGGATGTTTCTCAGTAAACTTGGTAGTTCCATTATCTACTATTCTTAATGATAGCTATAAAATAAAAGTGAATAGACAAAGTACATTAAGTGTATTATGTAAAAAATATTTTTTATAGATCAACAAAATGGAGTGTGAAAGCTTCGTAGTTACATTCAATTAATCCTGTCAAGAGACCATAGGGATCCTGTCAATTACTTATTTTCTCACAACAGTTTGCAGGACAGTCTTTAGAAGACTCCTTTTATATTTTAGGTCAAATTTAGCTCAGTCTTGCTGATTGTAATTGAGTAATATTCATATGCTCCATTTACATGATTGGTGGAGAATTAATCCTCATCCCACTAAAGTGAATTCTGTTCTGCTGCAAATGACAGTGCACTTACACACAGCAATTCAGAAATTGCCAATTGCAGCTGAAAATGTTACTGGGGAAACCAAAGCTTGTCTACAATGAAGAATGTGACCTTTTTTCTCTCTAAAATGATCCTGAGAAAAATATGATAGTTTAATACTTTCTCCTTTTAAACAATTAAAGAAACTGTAAAATGCAATTAGCTTTAGAGACAAATTTAATAGATTTTCACTAATGTCTCATGAGAAGAAGACAGATATATTAATACATTCTGGAACAAATAGTTTGATTCTGCAGCATCTATCTCTTTATACTATCAAACATCAAATGACTCATGCATCTAGTCAACATCTTAGCAATGCCTGTAAGACCACAGCCAATTCAATATTATTGCTCTAATTTAATACTGTCATGTACATAGTTATTGATCAGAGTTTAAACATCACTTGTCCCTAAACAAGGAAAATATCAGATTACAGTCACACAAGGAGTCAGGAGGAGGTAAACCTAGTATGAATTTAATTTTATTACTTGATTTATAGTTGAAGCACCAAATGTATTAGACATATTTTGAACAGTAGCAAACTTAACACAAAATTGAATTTGTACTTGACATATAAATGCTTATTCTGCTAGATGTTTTTTATTCATATATTCAGCGTTTAGAGATTTTTTTAGCTTATGCTCTGTTGGGCTCTAATTACATTTGTGACTTGCTTTTTTTCTAATTTGAGTCATAAAATATTACTTGTTCATATTCAGAACTGGAAATGGATCTGGTGAGTAAATCCAAAACCATTGGTTCTGCATACAAAGGTAAGTTATATTGCACAGTGACAGGAACATTAAATCATCAATGCTGTACCTAACACTAATATTGCTAATTACATGATTTTAAAATATTCTGGAGTTTAACATAATTTAAAATAAAATAAATCTATCACAAAAAGTAGATGTCTAGTGACTGTGATGTTGTGCACTATTATTGTAGGGTTTCTTCACAAATTAGATGGCAAAACCAAAGACAACTTTCTCTTCAACTAATTATAAGTGCTGAGTACTGCCCAATAGCGGGTCAATTGTTTCTGTCAGTGACTTTTCCAACATCAAATGCTGACTGGTAGAAACCTTCCATTTGTACTTCAGAAACCTCCATTTCAGACTAATATATTCCTTGACTCATCTGAGCAACAACACTGACACTGGAGATCTAGTAATTATATTCAAAACTGGTCAAAATTCCTCTTGTAATTCTTAGTATTATTGGTCACTGTTCAAATTTTAAACATATGAGATTCTGTTTACATTGTTATCTTGTTACATTCTGATAATATCTTGCAGAATACATTAGGTTAAACTTCCAAACTCAACCTTTGTTGGAAATAAGACATTATTTAAAACAAGGATCAAGCAAGTACAGCCTTAAAAAGAACCTGAAGCAATGTACAAGTAAGCATTTTATGGTATGTTGTATATCTGATTTGAGTATCCTTCAAATAATATACCTGTTACTGGAACTGATAAAAAATATTAAATACAAAATGTGGCTCCATATTTAATGTTTAAATAGTCATTCTAATGTACAATTTGATATGATGTTGCAAAAGATTACACAGTGAATTTCTCTTCTGTATTGTTAAGAAAGAAGTGAAAGACAGGGTTTAAAGATACAGGTTGGTAAGGTATAATTTAATTCAATGATATTGCTTCTTGGTGTTTCCATCTCTTTCCAGGTTCTACTCGATCATACTCCTCATTGAATCTGCTTGCTTTAATGTCTGGCTTGCAAATTATTATAAATAACAACAATTAAGATTGCACAAATTGGATTGTGACAGAAGTACATTACATGGAATAATAATCAGTTACACATTTTTGGATTCAACATAAATAGCAGTTTGAACTATATGGCATGAGAAAAACATGCAGTATGTTTTGAACTAATGTTTTATATTTTAGTGTAAGTACTAGCAAAACAAAATAAGTTTACATTAGCCATAAGACACTGGAAAATCTTTTGATTAGCTTGAACAGAAAGCCATACAGCTTCTGAGATTTGTAAACTAGGACAATTGTTGGTTTTAATAGTAGCTTGTGGACCCAACTCTGTTCAGCACAAAATGTGTTGAGTTCTGCTTGGCATGACAATGGATTACATAATCAATTTAAGTAACTATCATAGAATCATAGAACCATTTAAAAAGTCATATTATTGCATTGTGTGTTATATACACATCAAATTTGATGTAATATATGTACAGAATAAAACACTACGCAGCTTTATGCTTTTCCAGTCTCTCAAATTTTACAAACCTCAGGTAAACCAATTCAAAAGAGTGATACTTGTGTGGGTTACAGAATGTTATTTTCATTAAACGAATACAGAGTCTAATGGACTATATAGTGACATTTTCCCAGATTAAAGAGATTAATCAAGTTTTACAAAACAATTTAGTTCAAATGAATTTAATTTTCACAACTGAGGGTTCCTAACATAAACTTATAATATTAACATATACTGATTGTCCACATGTTTGCTCATTTAACAATTATCCTGTAATAACTGAAATTGGTGTTAAAATGTTTAGTGTTAACTGTAGTTTAAATTTATCATGTTTATATTACTGTGTTTAAAAAAGCTATCCATTTTCTTTAGTCAATTGTAGACAAAAATAGTAACTGGGAAATGACTAACTGTTTTTAAATTGTGCAATTAAATGAGAATGAATTACAGGTTTTAAAGAAATAAAATTGTTTTCCATTGAATGCTGACCACATAAAATGGAATTCCTAATGATGCATTTAATCAGTGTCATTAGTTCCTTGCACTGTCTATTTGAAGTATTACCTGCATCTATCTTTACCAGTACTTCTGTCTCTTCATTCGCATAAAACATCTGTGTTTATGCATGCTTGTTTATTCACGCCTATGCTTTTATGATGAAACTATTGTAAGTATGGCCTCTGGACACTGACATGTGAGAAGTTTGTATCAGCCACATGTGGTTAATTCAAATGGAGGTCTGTGCTGTATGAATGCAGGCCAGCTGCAATTTAATTGATTTGCATTGATTCTGATGGTTGGACAAGCCTCCCAGATCCTTAGGCACATCTAAGGACTATTGTTTTGGAGAGTAAATAGTGATTGTATAAACAATAGAGAAATGGTATAAAGGTTACTTACAGAAAGACTGTGTCTGTATATTGAGTTTTAATGGCTTTAAATCAGACTTTCTCAATATAACTGCAGTGGTGCAATGTATTGTGATCAAGGTAATATTTATAATTTCTTTGCATTCACATGTTTGACTTTATTCATTTAATCTCATATATAGCAACAATCAATGTTTTTTCTAGTGGAACAGAATTTTAACAACTGTTTCTTTTTCTTACAAAACAGTAAAGAAATAACTATGCTTTTTGGTCCAAAATCAGCATTACTTTTACAGAACTGCAATATTAGTAGTGTTTCAAAACAGAGATAAAACTATAGCCTCCTAAATGTCACCTATGTTCATACTAGTTTTCATTTTACAGATTATTGATTGTTTTTAGATTATATATATAATACACTCAATCATGCAGTTTTGATTATTATTCTTTGTTGAATTTTATCTTCCTATCTCAGTTTCAGAATATTGCATTGTGCTGTGTATTTGCCATCTGGCCTGGATCTGAGATAAAGGGATAAAGATGAAAATATATGTATTATTGAGATATCTTGCTACAGATTCAATCCACCAATGGTGTAAAGAGTTGAAACTATGAGTCAATAATGCATGAACACCATAACAAGATTATTTTTGAATGAGGTAGAGCATGATTATACTTGTTTCCCATTGTTACTATTGGTCAAAGTGATCAATATAAAGCAGCCCTATTGAATGAGTCGTCACAGCTATAATGATAATCTATCCCTATATGCAACAGGCAAGCTATAGATTTAATGCAGAATCTCACAATCTGTCATCTTACGATCAGAAAAGAGCTACAAGTGATGACTACATATGACTGATTTTTGACATTTTATTTAGCATTGCAATTTTTAGGGATGATTTCTGTTTGTCTTCATTAGTTACTACTGGAGCCAGAACTGGTAATCTAGTAAATACTTTAAACCTCTATTTTGCCATGCAAAGCAACAAGACTTGCATTTCAAACTGCATATTTAATAATTGTTCAGATGTTGTAAACGACCATTTTTTATTCCATTTTAAAGGATATGAAAATCTAATTATGACATTCCTGTTCCTAATTGACATAAAATAGTAAAATAAGAAGTGCCATTCTTTTTGCAAAGCTTCCGGAATTTTATGCAATAATTAATCATGTACATATAAATAGTTCACGTAATTACCAAAAATTCATTGATAATGACAAGAGAACCCTATTTTTGAAATGATCAATTTCATATAACTAGCAGTTTTCCTATCTAACGAGACTATGGGAATTAAAATGTATCAAAGCATGTAAAGGTTATCTTTTAAAAGCTGTTTGTATGACAGTGTGTGTATATATATATATATACTTCTCTATAGGATTTAAAACTTGTTTGTAATTTACTACAATCAAATTAATGGTATTTAAACCTCTGCTACTTTTAGAAAGAGGATTTGAAGTCAAAATAAATGAACTGAAGCGTCCTTCTAAATACTAATTAACAGAGAGAGAAGAAAAAAAATACGGAGAGCAAAGCCAAACGATGATCTTTCTCACCTATTGCAAAGCATTTCTCATTTCAATAAGTGCGTTTTCTTTGTTAACTATAGCCAGATTGAACTTTAAAATTATTGTACTTGATTTGTCAACGGGAAGCGTCTTTTCAATCCTTGATTGACATACTATTCGTCTGATGTAGAAACTTTGATCTATTTTTGTACCATCCACATAAAGGCGGAAATTCTTTACGTTGCATGCAAAAATGCTATTGAATTGACAACATCGCTGCATGTAATTCAGACTTTTTCCAGTGCGATCTTCAAGGAATTGTAAACTCAATTAGGAAGTCGTTTTATTTAAATTAGTAAATTTAACATTTCTAAAATTCTGGTAAGCAGCAATTGATTGTAAATCTATCAACGCATAATCACTTTGTAATTTGGCAATGCAACAATAGTGATAGTGACATTTTAAAAGAATTTATTGTCAATTTGATTAATTTTTTTTGCACCGGGCATAACCGATCGATCAAGAGGGATATCTGGATTCCCGAAGAAATTCTGCCGAACATGCCAATATCGATGATTAAGAGAGTTTAGCCCCGCTCCAATTTCGAGGGGAAACGCTGACCGGCGAGCGCTGTTGGCGAGTTCGTCCCGTTACTTTAGTCCCGCACGACTGACTCCGTCCTGCGATCCATTCGGTCAGCAGGTGACGCTCTACCACCTTCTGGGCTCTCAGAAGATCAAATTAAACGGAAGGCAGCCAATGTTCCCAATTGTGAAAAACAAACTGGTGTTTCCGATCATCCGAATCCCACCCCTCACCCCCGGCCTTTTGTCGCAGAGAAGGCTCTGGTCCTCTTTCTACAAACCTTGACCCTGTTAAATGAGCCGCTGTGACAAGAGACACCCCCTTCCCCCCACAAAACCACCTTCGAGAAAATTAACCCCGATCCAGAAGCAATAACAAATAATTAGCTGTAGATCCGCTGCAGATCAGGGTGAATCAACGCCTTGTTGTTTCCTGGACTATTTTTCCACGAAAATTTCAAAAGAAGCCAGTGACTGGAGAGCAGAGTGTCTTGTGATTGATTTAATAAGAATATTTGTTGAAAGGACTGTGAGAAAATAGAGAACAATTAGATGTGTTTGTAGCTATCCTGTTATCTTCTCTAATCGGAAGCTTCTTGCTCAGTGTGTCTCTGTGGCGCAATCGGTTAGCGCGTTCGGCTGTTAACCGAAAGGTTGGTGGTTCGAGCCCACCCAGGGACGTTTGTCATTTTTATGTAGCGTTAATGCCCTTACATTTTATGTACGATTACAAATGCTCTGCAAAATTATAAAGGGTTTAAGATAAATTAACAGTTTTTAAGTTTCTGCTCTTTTGGCAGAACGCGTATCTTGCCAACAGCTAGTATGAAACACATCATAGCCTCTGTTCTCACGTAAAGAAATAACGCGTATGAACGTATGAGAAATAATATCAGCTGCAAAAATATGAAGATATTTTTGCACATTTCTTTCAATAGCGGCCGCGCAAAATGATCAACCACAAAATTAAATTCTCGGTAAAGTTGACTGTCTATAACTATACTGAGCAGTAGTACATCTCAAAATTCAGGTTGTGATCTCTGAGAAGAATATTTGTCCATCCTGTAGCATGCCATACAAAACAAAACTCAGCCGATTATTCAATCAAACAAAGAGATGTAAAATCGTGCAGTGCAAAAGGTGAGTCTCCGCATTCAATTTTTCGGCCGAGATTACTAACAGAGCTTCGTAATTCAGGAAATACCATTGGAAAAGTCAGGGATTTGCAATTGCTCTTCAGTTAGAAACACGATAAAAGCTGAAAGAATTATAGAAGTAAACTTTCTCCAAAGGCAACAGAAACGTTTCAATTTTAGTATGACACCGACAAAAGACAAAGTAAAAATAGCTAAAGTAAAGAAATATTCTTCAGGGGTTTATATCTAAATACTCGAGAGAGATGCTTTAAGATCTCTTGATTATAAAACTATTCATTGCAAATTAATTTTATTATAAGTTTTGAGACAGACGTCCCGGATACTAAATATTGTAACATAGATATAGATTACATCAAAATATTGTGTGTGGAAAGAATCAATTGCAACTACTTAGAATGGTGTAAATGCATAATTAGAACGAAGGGTATTTAATTTATTCTGTTCAATCCTTCGCTTGTTGTATCCAGGCAAAATAGAAAAAGAACGTTGCATATATCTTAACTGTAAAGTTTTCAATAAATAGAAATAAATAAAAGAGCCGCTGTCTAAATGTTACATAAACTCATGTCGATCACATTACCTACTCCTCTCCTGTGTCGTAATTACATTGCCTATTGTCAAAGACCCATGGTATGTAAATGATTTTAATATGTTCTGAAAAACATTGTACAATTTAATGTTGACCATTAAGAATTTATGTGCTTGGTTTTGTTTTGCTTTGCGCTATTATCGTACTTCTATTTTGCCATTTTTTGTTTTCAACTTAAATCTGATTACATTTTTTACAAGTCTTGTTTCTACAATTCTAAACCCACCAAAAGCCCCGTAAAACAAAACATCAGCAAATGGATTTAAACTATTCCAGTTAAGAGTGCTTATATCGTTGTACTTCACTGGCTGCAAAGCGTTGTGGGACGTTCTGAGGTCGTGAAAGGCGCTATATAAATGCAAGTTTTTTTTATTGCCCAGCTTTGTTAGTTTTGCCAACTTTAGTGGAATTTTCACATTTTATCACGAAGCCATCTTTTCCCCAAAATTAAAAATAATGCAATGAGAATTACTAATTGAAAGTGACAGTAGGGGTGTCATGCCATAGAAATGGATTGTGCATCTAGAACCTGCAGAAAGAAAAATACTTAATTTGTAACCTACATTGTATTTTTGTGCATTCATTTGCAAAACACATTGTTGTTTATTTTAAATTGTTATGTAAATAAAATGTAGTCTGTACATTTGAACAATTATGGAGGAATGTGTAAAGAAACTACCGGACGTCTCAAAGGTTTTACAGCCAGTGAAGTACTTTTGAAGTTTTTAGTCATTGTTGTAACGTAGGAATGATACATTTCCTTAAATAAATACTTCAATAAATTCAGTTTTGCTTTACACAACAGCCTTCGGCAATTACATTGAACACTTTCATTCATGGGAAAACCATTTCAAACTCTGGCGGTTAATATCCTATACTTTAACAACTAGGGTTTTACAAGCATGGTAGAACTAATGCAATGCTGGATTGGGAAGCAAGGGGCACACAGCGTAATATATACTGTACTTTAAGCTGTCAGTCCGATTTCACCAAGTTCTCGTCTTTCAATCAGGACAAGAAATCGGCATGCAAACCCATTGGAAAGTGAGCAGAATTTCGAAAATACGCCAAACTTTTCAAATATTGTTTCTCCACCTGTAACTTATCTTATCAACTCTGTGGTCTTATGCACTAAATCCTAGACAATATTGCACCAAAGGAAATATACAGGACCATGTTATTCAAAAATACATCGGTTATAGAAAGAATATTTTTCTGGCCCACTAAACCTGTATCAAATATAAAGAAAAGTCGTATATAAAATACATTTACCTTTACTAACAAGTCACTCTTACTGCAGAATCCCTTTTACTTCTAAATATATAAAATAAAAAAGTCAACTTGAGTTATTTTACTGAGCGAGAGTAGCTGGAAGCTGTAGCATTTATTTAAAAGGTTACCAGTAAAATACAGCAATATCTGGTTTGTACATTTCCAGAAGAAAAAAGTTTCTTTTTGTACTCAATTTGCAATGTTGACCAAGTCACCGTGCCAAAAAGCAGCAATTAAAATCCTTAATGTTGCAAAAAAAATGTTTATTAATTCCATTGTGGATTCCTGAGCCCTTAAGTGAGAAGTGACAGGAAGAGGAATTCTCTCAAATAGGATAATAATGGAAATGAAACTCTCATAAATATTATCACTGTGAAATAAGTCGATCCCTTTTCAGCACCCAATGTTACAGGAGTCGGTAGATTTTCATTATATTGTCCGATTTAGAGTACATTGAGATGTCATGAAGTCCATGAAACGTTTGTGCATATTTGTGACAATAGAACAGGATTATCAATAAGAAGCAACTATCAACAAAGTTATTGACCTAGTGAAATTAATGTAACATTAGGATAAATGAAAATAAATGGGGAGAAGAACAAATATAGCCACTTCAATGTGCAATTGTCGTAAGAAAAACATAACCACTCTCAAGAACTTAAATATAATGGTTTTGACGTAAAGTTTCTTGAAGAACAGCTTCTCTGTTTACCTTTTCTTTGGACTCGTTTACGCTGTTTAGTCTCACAACCCCTTTCAAAGGTTTCGAAATTTGTGGCACGACATCAACCAATGTTTAAGCTTGCCACGTTTAACATTTTTAACAACAGGAGTTCGGCTGTAATTTTATAATTATTTGCCACCTCGAGATGGGCTCGAATATCATTTGCTTTCCAATGAAACCGAAGCAATGAGTTGGAAAGACATCGTTAACAACTGTATTCCGTATTTAAATAAGTTTCGCGTGTCCTTTTAATGGATGTCTATTACTGGCGAAAACGTGAAAAGTTAGGTGAGCTTGCCATTGTGGGGCCTTTTTCAAATTAAAATTAAATGGAATATATTCTGCAGAAAATTGTGGACAACTTCGAATGACTGACTGATTTCATGCTCTAATTAAACCGGGTTCTGATAAAGGGTCACAGGCCAAACATTAACCGGTACTTTTTTTTTCTTTTTGAGGGTCCTGCTGTGCATTTCCAATATTTCCTGTTCTTTTTAAGTGCAAGATGCACTTGCAGTCCTTTTATCTCTTCTAACACAAAGGCAGTTCGTCTTTGGCGGTCATTAAGGACTTCACCATTACTACATCAAAAAAACAATCTACATGGAATTGATTGTTATTAAATTCTTATATTTTGACAACTTTCAAACACGTAATCAGCAGAATAATTGGGGGAGATATCAAGATAAAACTTACTGCATTACATTGAGAAAATTTGAAGTCAAGGCGCGGTTTTTGTTTGCTTAATGGGCGTGTCCGACATTTTTCAATTATTTTCCCATAGCTTCAGCCGTCACCTGAACAAAGAAAATGATGACCTCTTTTCGTCGGAGATAGGTGACTTATAAATCTTTCGGTCATATTCTAATATATTTCTCAAGAAGTCTTCAATCTTACAATTAAATACCACCTATTATTTTCAAAATCTTAATGTTATTTGCTCATTGAATATTAGTTGATTAATTATCCGAGCTACTCAATAAATACAAGATCAATAAAAATAAACTGATGAAAGACAAGAGCTTCAGGAACACGTGGACACAATGGGCCGAATGGCCTCCTTTCGTGCTGTAAATTTCTACCATTCAAAGGAATAAAAGCAAGAGTTAAAAAAACTTTGCATTTTCCAGAATTTCAGGAGGATGACCTATGTTTAGGCTTCATAAGCGTTCAATTTATTTTAAATTTCTTTTAGTGAAGGTATTTTTCGATTAGAACGCTTCATGTCTGGAGTCCACGTCTTGTGTTCCCAACTTCTACCTGAAGATTCATTTCGGACTGTCTTGATTTAGGGTGACAAATACATCCAGGCAGCAACTAAAAATTACTACTCAATTGGGAAAATGAAAACTAGTTTTCTACATTTCTATTCATAGAAATGAAAGGGTGCGATTTATTTATTGAAGAAAGCTGCTCTTTCGCTGCAGTCATCCGAAAAAGTCAATTAATCTCAACCACATATAAGTACAAGGACTTCCACTTCAGCATGTGCGTGTATGTGTTTGAGAGATAGAGGGAAACACGCATATACTATATGTATATGAATCAATCCATCTTCCCTATGTCTGTCCATCTATCATCAGTCTAAACTTCTACAGTCTTCGCAGCGTGCAAGGAGTCTATTTTAACAGAGGACTGAGTATTAAAAGTGCCTTCCACCATAGACAGCAAACGGAATCAGTAAAATGCAATATGAATAGTTCAACACGCCATACTTTTCACCTCCCAGACAGCATTTCCGGCAATTAACTCCCCTGAGACTTGGCATTCCAGTTGCATATTTTAACATTCTTATAGGGGCGGATGTGATTTGCCGAACATTCCTATTCAGGTACTATCGAAAAGGCCGTGGACTATTGATTACAGAGCACTTAAATTGTTCAACATTTTAGGAGTGAGGGCGACGAAACTAATTGCAACCGGTAAACAAATAGTGCAAGAACAAAGACGTCTTCGTCCCTTATATCTTAAATATTTAATTATTTGAGAGGAAGAACATGCAAATCCTCAAATGTTTTAATAATGTAAAACACAGACTGAGAAACTTAAGCATATCGTTAATAAATAAAGTAGAAATAAAATGGTTGATAATGATTTAATTTCAAACTGTGAACATACAGTAAGGGATACTTTGACAGATTGGATCATCCGTGAGACACTCTTTTACTGAGCATACAAAATTATAGTTAGGCACATTACCGAGATTTATTGGCAACAACTGTTTGACACATTAGATCAAAGTATCACATAAGTTGTGCCTCCAGGCTGCAATAGATCACGCTGAGCAATTCTATATTAAAAGCATGCTTTATAGCAAGAATGTTTCTATTTCAGGAGGAATAAAATTAGCAAAGGACGCGGATCTTCATTTATATAGCGCCTCTCACGTCATCGAGACCCAAACGCGCTTCGCAGTCAATAAATTGAACATTCGGAAGTAAATATATATCTATCGATGATAAAGTAAATAAATTATTCAGTTGATATGAAATGCGATGATCACCTCTTCCTGAAAAATTGTAACTCGAGCCCTTTAACCTTTTTGTTGAATGCACTGTCGAATACAGATGCTGTATATGCAACTTGCACAAATGTGACGCTAACCATACTGTTTAACAGTTAAGGATACGCAACATTCCAGTAGATTTTCTTTCTATTCCTCAAAACTGAAAGAATGGAATCATCGAGTAGGATAAGAAGGGGTTTTCCAATGCATTAATGTTGGGCATACTTTAAGTAATCGTTAGTTAGATATATTTATTGTCCACGTGAGCGATGACAGAAAATGATTATTCTGGCCACTGCAGTTTTCTCCCTAACAATTTCGAGTCGCCGATTTTCATTACATCCCGGTCTTTGTTGTGTGCATTTTTTGAAGCATCCATCTGAAAAGGAAGAGAAAATCAAAAGTTTCTTGGAATGTAAGATGAGTTCAACGCGTTCGCTCTTCAATTTTCTACATTGCTATTTACATGTTTATATTTGTGTATATTTGATCATTATCAAACCATAACCTCCTATGATGTTTAGGTCTGATGGAGTCTGATTTCCAATACGCAATATCATTCCAAGATATGACACCTTTATACAGGTGTTGCTGTTTCCTGCTCGCAAACTTTGCCGATCAGCCGCGCCTCATTTTGCAGTTGCATAGCACCAACTTTTATTACTATATCATTATATGTTCGTATGTATGTACCCCTTCTCTAAATCATTGTATTTTATTGCACGAAGTTCCCGTTGCTGTAAAAAGCACTACACTATTTTTTGTCAATACTTATTTTTACCTGCAACTATTAATGCACAAAGTAGACAGGATTCAGATGATCTTATGGCGCTTTGTGCAAATCCCCGAGTTTCAGTCCATACGGTATCTGTAATTGCATTTGATATAAAATGTAATGTTTTCGTTGCATCTTGTATTTCAGCGATTGAATTTCTATTCCGTTAATTTCCAATCTTTTATATCTATCACCATTACTGCAGCAGCATCCTGTATCTGTGTCATGCATGTCTAAAGATAATTTCATTCTGACTCATATGTTGCTTTGTAGATTAGTAATTAGGATCAAGAAGGCATCCATGTGATTTTACTGACAGTCATCTTTATCTCCAATAAGTGACATATCTGAGAGTTGCTTAAACTGAACAGATACCACAATGTGTTGTAGGCTTATATAGCTACAATGATTTAGATACTTGTTTTCATAATTAAACTATTCCTACATTTGAAAATATATACCTATGAATGAGTTAAGCACAAAATGTATATCACATTGCTTATAATTATAACCCTTGAGCAATTGCTCAAAGAATTTGAATTGATGAATGTGGAGGCAGTTTAAGATTTTTTAAATAACTATAATAGTCACAGCTTCTATGTTAACTTTTTTATAATAAGAATGAAAAGGTATTTAAATCAGTCAACATGAAAAAGTAATCTTATTGTTTTGTATAACTGAGTTTCAACATCAACACTTCTTTTAAAAATAGAAGTCATAAAGATTTACAATTAACTTCAATATGCTTTTAATATCTTTCCACTAAGGCCTTTGAATATTATTTAGGTTTAAACAGTGCTGATTACATCAGCAGGAGAAACGGTCTTGGAGGACCAATTGAATCAGATAAACTGAAAGGACTAAATTAATCAGTAGAGTACATCAGTGATTGTTAGTTTAACTTTGCAGGTTGATTCACATTAATTCCTTGAAGCTAGCAGTCAATCACTGATGTCATCAGCACTCGTGGTCGAAACAAAAAATGTTGCTGTTATGTCCACAATCCCTAACAGTAGTACTTCAGAGCAGCAAGAATAAAAATGATACTGTGAGTACCTGAAAAATACAACCCACTGATGTCAAATAAATTACACTATGAACATTTAATTGCACTGGACAGCTATCAAAACATTCCAGATGTTGCAAAATCTGTTAAATCTTCTTTAACTCATAAATCTCCCACAGCAGAAAGAAGCCATAAAACCTTCTAACAACTGAGGAATTAAATTTTTCTGCTGCAACCGATGCCTGCAGCCACTTCATCTCACATAGCTAAGAATTCCTACAAAGAAATCAGAAAATGTACATATTGACCAAAACTGATCAGTGTGGAGAACAATGCACAAATATGTATAAATAGGCTCCCATGCCTGTTTATATAAGTTTTGAGGAATGCCGCTACCCAAAGCATTAATTAACTTTTTTTGTCAGTGACGCCCAAACGCCGAGAATGAACTTTAAAGAAATTGTCAGGAATAAACCCTTTGTGCCAGGTATGATTCCAGGCAGTGGAGAGTTTTCCCACTGATTGCCATTGACTTCAATTTTACTAGGGCTCCTTGTGCCACACATGGTCAAATGCTGCCTTGGAGTTTCTTGTCTTTATGTTTGGATGAGACTTTAATGAGGTCTGGAGCCAAGTGGTCCGATGGAACCTAAACTGAGTATCGATGAGCTGGCGATTCATGAGTAAATGCCACTTGATAGCACTGTTGTGACTCTTTCCATCACTTTACTGATGATTGAGAGTAGACAGATAGGGCAATAATTTGTTAGGTTGGGTTTGCCCTGCTTTTTGTGGACAGGAAGTACCTGGAGCATTTTCCATATTGTTGGGTAGATGCCAGTTTTGTAGCTGTACTGGATTAGCCTGGCTACAAGTGTAGCTAGTTCTGGAGTACAGGCCGTCATCACTACAACTGAAATATTGTCAGAACTTTTTGCCTTTGTTGTATACATTGCACTTAGCCATTTCTTGATGTTACGTGGAGTGAATTAAATTGGCTGAAGCCTGGCCTCTATAAAGTTGGGAAACCTCAGGAAGGTGCCGAGAAGAATCAAGAAAACCATTACAAATTCACTTTTTATTCTTTACTTATAAAGTGATTCTGTAATTCTATAATGTTTACCTTCTCAGTTAGTAGAGACGCTTATCTTATGTTTTGGAAATCCTGAGACTGTCAGCACATGCATGGAATTTCAGGTTCCCTGACCTGATCATTTAAAAAAAGTTGTCAGCACCTGCACAGCACCACTGAAATATTATATTAATAGAATGTTAGACTGAAGCAACCTAAGTGAATCTTAATCAACTTTGCTCCAGAGTTAGGTTGGACTCAGACTGCAAATTTGGTATTGGTTCTTCACACCAAGTTAAACTTGCAATGCAAACACCCAATGTTTCTCATGTTAGCAGTAGCTTTGAGGGAGGGCTTAAGATTCCTGGGACATTGGGTCCAGTTTTGGTGGTGGTGGGACCTGCACAGGCCAGATGGGTTGTAGCTAAACTGAATTGGCCCATTGTCCTTGTGGGGCAGTTTGCTAGTGCTGTTGGGAAGGATTTAAACTAACTTGGTAGGGGGATGAGCACCAAGATGTAATACTAGAAATGAGAAACAAGGTACATGAAGGATTGCAAGAGACATAGCACTAGAGTAAGAAATAGTAAGGTAATGGTGGGGCCAGACTAAGATGTTTAAATCAGTAAAATAGAAGCAAAATACTGTGGATGCTGTTTAAATCAGGTTTACAGTGCATGTGTGTAAATGCACAAAGCATGGTAAATAAGGTTGGTGAGTTGCAGGTGCAGATAACTAGGAATAATAGGAATAACGAACAACTGGCTCAAAAAAGGGCAGGCTGGGTCATAAATATTCCTGGGTGTTCAGGAAAGATAGGGAAGGAAAGAAAAGGGAAGGGGTGGCAGTGTTGATTAAGGAGAATATTACAGTGCTGGAGAGAGACAGGATGATCTGGAGGGGTCAATAACAGATAATATTTGGTTAGAGTTAAGTAACATTCAAGGTGCCATTACACTACTGGGGGTATTCTGTCGGCCACCAAATAGTGGGAAAGATATAGAAGAGCAAACTTGCAAGGAAATCACAGAACGGTGCAATAATTATAGAGTAGTGATAATGGGAGACTTTAATTATCCTACTATAGACTGGGATAGTAATAATGTAAAGGGCAGAGAGAGGGAAAAGTATCTTAAGTGCATTTAGGAGAATCTTACTGATCGGTACGTTTCTGGCCCAATGAGGAAGGATGCATTGCTGGATCTGGTTCTCAGGAATGAGGTGGATCAAGTGTCAGTCGGAGAACATTTAGGGAACAGTGATCATAGTATCATAAGGTTTAGGTTATTTATGGAAATGGACATGGAGCAATGCCGAGTAAAAATACTTAATTGATGGATTGGATTTCAGTGGGATGAGAACAGATCTGTTCCCCGTAAATTGGAATCAAAGATTAGCAGGCAAAACGGTAATGGAACAATGGGATGCCTTTAAATAGGAAATGTCTTGGGTACAGTCAAGGTACATTCCCATGAGAGGGAAAGGTATGGAAACCAAAGCCAGAGCTCTTTGGATGACAAAAGAGATAGCGAGTAAGATGAAGTAGAAAAAGTGTGAGTACGGCAGATGTCAGGTTGATAATACAAATGAAAACCAGGCTGAATATAGAAAGTTCAGAGCTGAAGTGAAAAAGAAAATAAGAGAAGCCAAGAGGAAGTATGAGAAGAGTCTGGCAGCTAATATAAAAGGGAATCCAAAAGTCTTCCATAGGCATATTAATACTAAAATGGTAGTAAGAGGAGGAGTGAGGCCAATTATGGACCAAAAAGGGGACTGTCACTGGATCAAAATCCTGGAACCCTCTCCCTAACAGCACTGTGGGTGTACCCACACCAGATGGACTGTAGCAGTTCAAGAAGGCAGCTCACCACCACCTTCTCCAGGGCAATTAGGGGGAAGGGCAACAAATGCTGGCCTTCCCTGTGGTGCCATATCCCGTGAAATGAATAAAAAATGCATGGGGCAGAGGGCATGGCTGAGGAACTAAATGAGTACTTTGCATCTGTCTTTACCAAGGAAGAAGATAGTGCCGCAGCCATAGTACCACCACCATCTTCTCAAGGACAATTAGGAATGGGCAACAAGTGCTGGTCTTGCCATTTACACTCACATCCCATGAAAGAATAAAAAAAAACAGGAAGTAGCTGAGATACTGGATGGGGTAATAGTTGATAAAGAGCACGTATTAGAAAGGTTAGCTGTAATAAAAATTGATTAGTCACCAGGATCAGATGGGTTGCAGCCGAGGATGCTGAGGGAAGTAAGGTTGGAAATTGCGGAGGTGCTGACTATAATCCTCCTTAGATACAGGGGTGATGCCAGAGGACTGGGGAATTGCAAATGTTACACCCTGTTCAAAAAAGGATGTAAGGATAAACCAGCAACTACAGTTCAGTCAGTTTAACCTCGGTGGTGAGAAAGCTTTTTGAAACAATAATTTGGGACAAGTGTGATTAATTATAAGAAAAGCCAGCTTGGATTTGTTAAAGGCAAATCATGTTTAACTATCTTCAGTGAGTTTTTTGATGAGGTAACAGAAAGGTTAATTGAGAGTAATGTAGTTGATGTGGTGTGCATGGATTTCCAAAAGGTGCTTGATAAAGTGAAACATAATAGATTTGTCAGAAAAGTTGAAGCCCATTGAATAAAAGGGGCAATGGTAGCATGGATACAAAGTTGGGTGAGTGATAGGAAACAGAGTAGTGGTGATCGGTTGTTTTACAAACTGGAGAAGGGTATACAGTGGGGTTTCCCCAATGGTCAGTACTAGGAATGAAGGTTCAATGAGGAGTGCAGGAGGGCATGCCAGGAGCAACAGCAGACATACCTCAAAATGAGGTGTCAACCTGGAGAAGCTACAGCCCAGGACTACTTGCATCTCTGCTCCAGAACATTACTGTAGGAGTTCCTCGAGGTTGTGTCCTAGGCCCAACCATCTTCAGCTGTTTCATCAATGACCTTCCTTCAATCATAATGTCAGAAGTGGGGATGTTCACAGATCATTGCACAATGTTCAGCACTATTTGCGACTCCTCAGATACGTGTAAAAATGTAGCAAGACCTGGACAGCATCCAGGCTTGGGCTGATAAGTGGCAAGTAACATTCACACCACACAAGTGCCAGGCAATGACCATCTCCAGCAAGAGAGAATCTAATCATCTCTCCTTGACATTCAATGGTATTACCATCGCTGAATCCCCCGCTATCAACATCCTGGGGATTACCATTGACCAGAAACTAAACCAGAGTAGCCATATAAATACTGTGGCTGCAAGAGCAGGTCAGAGGCTAGGAATTCTGTGAGTAACTCACCTTCTGACTCCCAAATGCCTGTCCATCATCAAAAGGCACAAATCAGGAGTGTGATGAAATACTCTCCACTTGCCTGGATGGATGCAGCTCCAACAACACTCAAGAAGCTCGACAACATCCAGGACAAAACAGCCCACTTGATTGGCACCCCACCCACAAGCATTCACTCCCTCCACCACTGACGTACAGCGGCAGCAGTGGGTACCATCTACAAGATGCACTGCAGCAATGCACCAAGGCTCCTTAGCCAGCACCTTCCAAACCCATGACCACTTCCACCTAGAAGGTCAAGGGCAGCAAATGCATGGAAACAACACCACCAGCAAGTTCCCCTCCAAGCCACACAACATCCTGACTTGGAACTATATCGCCGTTCTTTCACTGTGGCTGGGTCAAAATCCTGGAACTGCCTTCCTAACAGCACTGTGGGTATACCTACCCAACATGGACTGCAGCAGTTCAAGAAGGCAGCTCACCACCACCTTCTCAAGAGCAATTAGAGATGGGCAATAAATGCTAGCCAAGCCAGCGATGCCCACATTCCATGAATTAATTTTTAAAAAAGGACCACAGGCCTTCTTGATATACATAAACAACCTAGACCTGGGAGTACAGGCCACATTTTCAGCATTTGCATATGATGCAAATCTTGGAATTATCATGAACTATGAGAAGGATAGTGATAGACTTCAAGAGGACATAGACAGACTGGTGGAATGGCTGGACGCATGGCAGATGAAATTTAATGCAGAGAAGTGTGAAGTGATAAATTTTGCTAGGAAGAACTGGGAGAGGCAATAAAATCTAAAGGGTACATTTCTAAAGTGGGTGTAGGAACAGAGCGACCTGGGGGGTATATGTGCACAAATTATTGAACATGGCAGGGGAGGTTGAAAAAATAGTTAATAAGCATACAGCATCCTGGGCTTTATAAATAGAGGCATACAGAATGAAAGCAAGGAAGTTATGATGATCCTTCATAAAACCTTGGTTTGGCCTCATCCGAAGTATTGTGTCCAATTCTGGGCACTGCACTTTAGGAAGGATGTGAAGGCTTTAGAAAGGTCCAGAAAAGTTTTCTGAGAATGGTTCCAGGGATGAGAGTCTTCAGTTATGAAGATAGATTTGGAGAAGCTGGGGTTCTTCTCCTTGGAGAAGAGAAGGTTGAGAGGAGATTTGATAGTGGTATTCAAGAACCAGTGGACACTAAATTAAAGTGATTGGCAAAAGAAGTAATAGCGACATGAGGAAAACCATTTTACACAGTGTCATAAAACCATAAAGTCATTTATGACATAGAAGGAGGCCATTCAGCCCAACAAGTCAATGCCAGCTCTCTGTGGAGCAATCCACTCAGTCCCACTCCCCCACTTGATTCCCTGTAACCCTTCAAGTTTATTTCCTTCAAGCGCCCATCCAATTTCCTTTTGAAATCATTGATTGTCTCCACTTCCACCACCCATGTAGGCAGCGACTTCCAGATCATTACACCCGCTGCGTGAAAAAGTGCTTCCTCACATTTCCCCTGCATCTCTTGCCCAAAACTTTCAAACTGTGTCCCCTAGTCCTAGTACCATCAGTTAATGGGAACAGTTTATCCTTGTCTAACATATCTAAGCCTGTCATAATCTTGTACACCTCTATCAAATCTCCCCTCAATCTCCTTTGCTACAGGGAAAGCAACTCCAGCTTTTCCAACCTAACCTTGTAACTAAAATTTCCTTTCTCTGGCACCCTTCTGGTAAAATAAAAGCAAAATACTGCAGATGCTGGAAATCTGAAATAAGAACAAAAAGTGTTGAAATACTCAGCAGGTCTGGCAGCATCTGTGGAGAGAGAAGCAGAGTTAACGTTTCAGGTCTGTGACCTTTCATAAGAACTGGCAGAGGTTGGAAAAGAATTAGGTTTTAAGCAAGTGAAAGGGTGGAGGGGGGTGGGGTCGGGGGGGGGCATTGTGAACCATAGAAAAGTTACAGCACAGAAGGAGGCCATTCAGCCCATCGTGTCTGCACCGGCTGAACAAACTAGCCGCCCAATCTAATCCCACCTTCCAGCACCTGGTCTGTAGCCTTGCAGGTTGCAGCACTTCAGGTGCATGTCCAGGTACCTTTTAAATGAGTTGAGGATTTCTGCCTCCACCACCCATTCCTGGCAGTGAATTCCAGACACCCACCACCCTCTGGGTGAAAAAGTTTTTCCTCATGTCCCCTCTAATGCTTCTACCAATCACCTTAAATCTGTGCCCCCTAGTAATTGACCTCTCCACTAGAGGAAACCAGTCCTTGCTGTCTACTCTGTCTAGGCCCCTCATAATTTTGTACACCTCAATTAAGTCACCCCTCAGCCTCCTCTGTTCTAAGGAAAACAAACCTATCTGATCCAATCGTTCCTCGTAGCTGCAACTTTCAAGCCTTGCCATGGGTGGCACAGTGGCGCAGTGGTTAGCACCGCAGCCTCACAGCTCCAGTGACCCGGGTTCAATTCTGGGTACTGCCTGTGTGGAGTTTGCAAGTTCTCCCTGTGTCTGCCTGGGTTTCCTCCGGGTGCTCCGGTTTCCTCCCACATGCCAAAGACTTGCTGGTTGATAGGTTAATTGGCCTTTATAAATTGCCCCTAGTTTAGGTAGGTGGTAGGGAAATATAGGGACAGGTGGGGATGTGGTAGGAATATGGAATTAATGTAGGATTAGTATAGATGGGTGGTTGATGGTCGGCATAGACTTGGTGGGCCGAAGGGCCTGTTTCAGTGCTGTATCTCTAAACTAAACTAAACATTCTCGTAAATCTCCTCTGTACTCTCTCCAGAGCAATTGTGTCTTTCCTGTAATGTGGTGACCAGAACTGTTCACAATACTCCAGCTGTGGCCTAACCAACGTTTTATGCAGTTCCAGCATCACATCCCTGCTTTTGTATTCTATACCTCAGCTAATAAAGGAAAGCATTCCATATACCTTCTTCACCAGTCTATCTACCTGTCCTGCCGCCTTCAGGGCAGGTTTGGTGGGGAAGAGAACAAAAGGGAAGGTGTGTGATAGGGCAGAGGACGGGAGAGATCAAATAACAAAGCTTGCAGTGAAAGACAAAGCATTCGTCCAGAGAGAGTGTTAATGGTAGAGTAATGAGTAACTCTGTCCACATGAAAAAAACAGGCACACTGTTAAAAAAATAAAAGAATTTTTAAAAATACAAAAAATATAAAAATATAGAAAAAGGCCAGTCATGCTCTGATATTGTTGAACTCATGGTTGAGTCAGTGAGGCTGTAGAGTGCCTAATCAAAAGATGAGGTGCTGCTCCTCGAGTTTGCTTGATGATCACTGAAGCTCTGCAGCAGGCCAAGGACAGAAATGTGGGTATGAGAGCAGGGGGGAATGTTGAAATGGCCAGCAACCGGAAGCTCGGGTTCACGCTTCCGAACTGAGTGGATGTGTTCCGCAAAGTGGTCACTCAATCGGAGTTAGGTCTCACCAATGTAGAGGCGACTGTATTGTGAGCAGCGAATACAGTATATTAAATTGAAGGAAGTACAAGTAAATTGCTGCTTCACCTGGAAGGTGTGTTTAGGGCCTTGGACGGTGAGGAGAGAAGAGGTAAAAGGGCAGGTGTTACATCTCCTGCTATTGCATGGGAAGGTGCTGTGGGAAGGGGACGAGGTGTCAGGGTGATGGAGGAGTGGACCAGGGTGTCGTGGAGGGAACGATCCTTTCTGAATGTTGACAGAGGAGGGGAAGATGTCTTTGGTGGTGGCATCACGCTGGATGTGGCGGAAATGGCGGAAGATGATCCTTTGGATTTGGAGACTGGTGGGGTAGAAAGTGAGGACAAGGGGAACGCTGTTGCAGTTCTGGGAGGGAGGGGAAGGCGTGAGGGCAGAAGTGCAGGAAATAGGTCGGACATGGTTGAAGGCCCTGTCAACCACAGTGGCGGGGAATCCTTGGTTGCGGAAAAAGGAAGACATGTCAGAAGCGCTGTTGTGGAAGGTTGCATCATCACAGCAGATGCGTTGGAGACGGAGAAACTGGGAGAATGGAATGGAGTCCTTACAGGAGGCAGGGTCTGAAGAAGCGTTGTCAAGGTAGCCGTGGGAGTCGGTGGGCTTATAATGAATATTAATTGACAACCTATCCCCAGAGATGGAGACAGAGAAGTTGAGGAAGGGATGGGAAAGGGAAATGTTGGAGCTAGGCCATGTAAAGGTGAGTGAAGGGTGGAAATTGGAAACAAAGTTGATAAAGTTTTCCACTTTGGGGCGGGAGCAGGAAACAGCACCGATACAGTTATCAATGTACTGGAAAGAGAGGTGAGGGAGGGGGCCTGAGAAGGACTGGAACAAGGAATGTTTGACATATCCTACAAGAAGACAGAAATAACTAGGAACCATGCGGGTACCCATAGCAACACCTTTTATTTGAAAGAAGTGAGTGGAGTTGAAGGAGAAGTTGTTCAATGTGAGAACAAGTTCAGCCAGGAGAAGGAGGGTGGTGGTGGATGGGGACTGGTTGGGTGTCTGTTCAAGGAAGAAGTGGAGAGCCCTCAAACCATCCTGGTGGGGAATGGAAGTGTAGAGAGATTGGACGTCCATAGTGCAAAGCAGCACCTGATCTTTCGATTAGGCACTCTACAGCCTTTCTCAAGGATTCAACCTTGAGTTCAACAATATCAGAACATGACTGACCTTTTAAAATATTTTTCTTTTGTTGTATTTTTTATTGTTTTGTTTTATTTTATTTTTTAACCATGTGCCTGTTTTTTCATGTAGACAGAGTTGCTCATTACTCTGCCATTAACACTGTCTCTGGACTAATGCTTTGTCTTTCACCACAAGCATTAACACACTCTTTGCCTTTGTCCCAGGAGAGCTTTGTTATTTAATCTCTCCTGCCCTCTGCCCTATCACAAACCTTCCCTTTTGTTCTCTTCCCCACCAAACACCGCCCCCACCCCGCCCTTTTCACTTGCTTAAAACCTAATTCTTTTCTAACCTTTGCCAGTTCTGATGAAAGGTCACAGACCTGAAATGTTAACTCTGCTTTTATCTCCACAGATGCTGCCTGAACATTCTGGCAAATCTCCTCTGCACCCTCTTAAGGACTTTCAGATGCTTCCTAAAGTGTGGTGACCAGTATTGGATGTAATCCTCTAGTTGGGGTTGTTGTATTTCCTTCTATCCTTCAAACATGAATTCATCACTCAAGGAGGACTGGTAAACTATACTGTGAGTTTTTTATTCAAATATTACAGTAGTATATACACATTGTTGGAGAGCTCTTACTAGTACATTGTCACGCTCACGAGAAGTGACGCGATGAAAATACAAAAAATAAACTGAAGAGCTAAAAAATGAGGAGAATTTTAAAGGGGCTGGTACATTTACTTTCAACAAGATAGAGGACACAGTCACATGACATACCACCTGCTGCACATCCATGTCTACTAGAACTAAAACCAATTAACCCTGTCTGCATGGAAATGAGGGTTTCTCATACATGGATGTGAGCTGTACACAAACAAGCTAAAACAAAGGCACTCCCATATTCTATGTCTCCAGCTGCCCTTACCACAATAGAGTGTGAACAGCCCCCATCTTATCAAAATAGGGTCATCAAAAGCTATTGTATTGCTCATCAGGAACGGAAACCTGAAGGCACATGGGCAAAACTAACACTTCGTGAGTTTGCCTTTAAAGGTAATCCTTTTGAAGAACAAAGTCTTTCCAGTTCACATCATCAGTCATCAACATGATAATAAAAGCAAAATACTGTGGATGCTGGAAATCTGAGATAAAAACAGAGTGCTGAAAATACCCAGCATCTGTGGCGAGAGAAGCAAAGTTAATGTTTCAGGTCTGTGACCTTTCATCACTCACCTGTCCATAACAATGTCTTGCTTGGCCATTTAACACATTCCAACTGCACTGTCATGTGACAGACAACATCATAAGCTTTCTGATGTATACAGATTATGGACATACCCACTTAAAGACATAATACGACATCCCCATTTTTTCTAAATTTGAGATTACACACTTATAATAACCAAACAGATAATAACAAGGATATCATAGCACGATTTACATTACAGTGAAACCTTTGTGCATTGTGAGTTCACAACTTTAGGAGTTTATGAATTTATAAGTGGTTTGCTAATACGACCCAATCTGGTCACAGTGAAACTTCTTTGAGGACTGTTATCACAGTGGTCTTGATTTACAATTGTGTTGCTTTCTTACACAACAACATTATGTTGGTTGTTTTCACCATGATCTTCCACAGTGCTATTTTCAGGTCTCACCTTTGAATGTGTTCTATTTGCGATAGGACTGCTGGGCATTGCATAATTGGACATCTCCCCGAGTTGACATCGATTTCTGCATAATGTTGCTCCATTTGGTGTCACCACTACATATGATCTTGACTCTTGACAAACCTTAGCTATTTCAGCTGGAAATCAGTTTCCCTCTGTCGATGTAGAACCTGAACATTTTGTTTTATGGTCAAATTTGACAATTCTTTCCCTGCATGCCATTCATACATATCCTTCGTCCTACTCTGTTTTTCCAGTAACTCGTCTCATGGCCGGGATTTTACCCTTGGCAGACGGGAGCCATCCACCAACTGAAAAGTCAGTGGCGAACATGATTCCGCCAGGCCTGGGGATCTGATCTTCATTTTGTGGTTCCCCGGCCTTTAATTGTTCTGAGGCGGGGCTTCCACCTGCTTGAGGCAGGAAGTCCTGCCTAATGGAGCTGCTGGCCAATCAGTGGTCCAGCAGCTCTTAGTCCCAGCAGCGCCACCGGGAGCAGTGGCAACTGCTGGGACTGCAGTCCAGCTTCAAAACGACCATGTTGGGGAGCCTCAGAACCAAGGTAAGCTTTTGTTGCCTCGCCAGGGGTGATCGGTCAGGCCCCAGCAATGCAAGGGTGGTTGATTGGGGGGATGGGGGGCGTGATGGGTGTTGGGGTGGTTGTGGCAACGGGAGTGGCCCTCCGTCGGGCACAGGGTGCCTGATCATGAGGGACCCCCTTCCCAAGCCGTCAGACAGCTGCCTGCTTTTGTCAGGTGGCTTCTCTCGGGCCTGGCCACCTGACCAGCCACGGGTAAAATCCCTGTGGCGACAGGCGGAGGCCCTTAAGTGGCTGTTAAGTGGCTATTTAAGGGCCTTGATTGGCCTGGGGCGGGTGGCCCGTTTACCACCGCCGCCCTGCATAAAGTGGAGGCGGAGACTGGAGCGGGTCAGAAAGGGCCCCTGAGCCTCCCGCTCCATTTTACGCACCCCCCCTCCCCCCGACCACCTTCCTGCTCTGTGGGGGGGGGGCATAACATTTCGACCCATACAACTGTAAACTTGGATAGATGATGGCTTGGAAGAGTCATTTTGAATTGCCTCTCAAACATGAGCTCAGCTGGTGAGGGTAAACTTCCACTCAATGGGTGTCACCCTTTGCTGCGTTGCCCTCTGGAAATCCTGCTTCCTTTCCCGGCATTTAATAATCAAGGACTTAACAGTATGAATCATTTGCTCCGCTAGGCCATTTGATGGAGGATAATGTGGTGATGAGGTATTGTGATCAATGCCCCACTTCACACATGTTTCAAAATGGCTTACCTGTGTACAGAGGACCGTTGTCTGTGATAATTTGTTGTGGTGTCCCAAACGGACTGAAAATGGCAGTCAGCTTACTGGCAATGGCTGCGCTCGTCGTATCATGTAGTTGTCGAATTGTCGGAAACTTGGTAAAATAGTCTGTCACTAGTAGAAAATCGTTATTACAAATACAAAATAGGTCCATAGCAATTCTGGTCCATGGGTGTGATAGAATCTTATGAGAGATCAATGGTTCCTTGTGCTGGCTTGGCTGGTGTGCCTGGCATACCTCACACATTCTCACAGCCTTCTGTAGATCACTGCTGATCCCTGGTCAGTATACGGTTTCTCTCAGCAGACGTCTAGTGTACTCAATGCCCATGTGAACCTGGTGTAATTGCAACAGAATATCTGGTCGGAGTGACTCAGGTATTAGAACCTGTCTACCTTTGACTATTGCACCTCTGGATATTCCTAATTCATTTCAGTAGGTCTGAAATGGTCTTAAGGTTTCCTGGACTTCTTATAGTACATCAGGCCAACCTTCGATTATGGTTTTCCATAGTGCCTGGAATACTGGATCTTTGGATGTCTCTATTTGTAATTGTTGACATTTGTGTTCATCAAATGAACTTGTGTTATGTCTGAGGTGGGAGGAGTGCACTATTTATTCTCGTTCCACTTCTCCACAGGTCACAACATATACTTAAATTTTCTCACTTACCGATACAGTCAATTATATATTCTATTTTCCCAGAATAAAACGCACTAACCAGGTTTCTTTAATGAACAACAAAATTATCAGTTTATTATAAAACAAGTTTCAACCAGTAATGAAGTAAAGCATAAACACACAGATTGAAATTTTAAAGTTCCCTTTTTACATTAGCCCCTCTCTCTCTCTCTCTCTCTCTCTCTCTCACACACACACACACACACACACACACACACACACACACACACACACACACACACACACAGGTTAACTGGAAAAATAAAAGGGTTTTTTGTTTAGAACTCTGTTACAGACAAAAAAAATTTGGTCTGAATACTTGCTCATTCTTGAAGAAAAGAGCAGATGTTGTGTTCCAAAATTGGCATACAGAGTAGCCTCCGAGTACATGTAGATGGGTCACTGGGATCTTTTAGAACAGTTCTTTTCAGGCAGCATTGAGAATTAATTTAGCAGGCTTTTCTTCAAAGACCGGAGATGAGATGAGTTGACACAGTGGACTTCTCAGGGTCTTTTAGAGAGGTGCTGGAAAGTTGAGCTGCACTGTGGTCTTCTCTCCTTCCTTGGGAATTTTCTTCTCTCCTTGGAAGTTCTCTTCCTTTTTCTGAGGCTTTTTAAATAGATGGGGTTCTGTCCTTCAATTTTAATTTTTTAAAAACTCCAACCCCTTTTAAACAGTTCATTCTCAACTCCAAACAATTCAAAAGTGAAGCCGGAAACAGAAAGTCCACCTTCTGACCTGTTACTTCTCTGCACACAACTTCCTCAGTTATCAGGGTTTTTGTTCCATTTTTAACTTTAGTCATGTGACAACTTGTCAAATAAGTTCTTTCAGTATTTTCTTGATGACCCTCTTGAACAAAAAGCTGGTCCAACATTTCTTCAGTTTGACTATGAATTCTCAAAAAAATGTTTTTAACAAAACAGAAGCACTTTCGTAACACTTGTAACACATTTTAGACTTCTGAATCTAGTGAATTGACTTGCAGATCCAATGAAACATCCACATTCTTTATTGGATTCGGCAACCTGCTCAAGGTGTCTGAAGTAACCATCAAGTTGCTTGGTTTCTCGCAAGCATTGCAACCGTATCTTTGAATTTTGATCAACAATCGTTGCAACCTAGGTGGTGCACTTTCCAATGGTTTTCACCATATCATTTCAAGGGTTTTGTGGTCTGTTTCCACAATGAATTTCTTTCCAAACAGATATGTATGAAATCTTGTTATGCCAAATGCTACAGCTAGTGTCTCTTGCTCTATATTTGAATAATTCGCTTGCGCTGGAGATAAGCTCGTCGATCCAATTGCAATGGGTTTTCCATCCTGCAGAATGCAAGCTCCGAGCCCCTTCTGTGATGCATCTACCTCCTTGGGTCGTAAAACTGGAGTAAGGACGTTTCCTGTGAGAGTGACTTTTTTCACACCTCAAACATGTGCTGTTGGTCCCTTTGCCATGTGAATGGTACTTCCTTCCTCAATAGCTCCCTGAGCGACAATGCCTTCTGAACATGTATGATGCGAGGAAGTTAAATAATCCCAGTCAATGCTGTAGATCCTCCCTGTCCAGTGGAGTAGGCATAGAATGTATGTCCTCTAATTTGCTTGGATCTGGACAAATACCGTCGCTTGTATATCACAGAATCAAAGATTCTTGTCTGTACCAGCTCTTCAAATGAGCAATTCACCTAATGCCATTCCCTTCCCTCCATAACCATGCACATTCTTCCTTTTCAGATAAAAGTCCAATTCTCTTTTGAATGCCTTGATTGAACCTACCTTCACCACACTCTCAGGCAGTGCATTCCACACATTAACCACTCGCTGCGTGAAAAAGTTTTCCTCATGTCGCTTTTGCTTCTTTTGCCAATTATTTTAAATCTGTGCCCTTTCATTCTCGATCCTTTCAAGAGTGGGAACAGTGTTTCTCTCTATACACTCTGTTCAGACCGCTCATGATTTTGAATACCTCTATCAAATCACCTCTCTTTTTTTTTTGTGACCAGACCACTGGTTTATACAATAACACTGAACATGTAACACAAACCTGGGGGCCAGGCGTTGGACAGAATCCCCCCTCATTGACAGAAAAACCATTGGCCCAATTCCTCAGTCTCGATTGCCTCGCAATTTTTCAAGGAGGTTCGGGGTTTCCTTGGCGTGACGTCAGGGAGCTTGGAAAGTCTCGATCACGGCCCTTAAACTGTTGGGCGTTGAATGAATGGGATTCAGGTAAGGGTAGGCAGCTGAGGTGGGGTTTTCTCGAGATCTGCTGACTATTTTGAGAGGGTGGGCCCAGTTTCTCTCAGAGGTGTTGTCAATCCCATCCCCCTCTGAGGGAAGTTAACGTTTCTGTTTAAAATGTCATCTTTTGCTGTTTTGAGCAGTTTCATTATCTTGAGCGTTTGCTTTCAACTGGATTGCTGCGATTCTTAGATGTGGACAAAACATGGTCGGGTTTAACAAGAGAAGGAGAAGGCAAAAGAGAAGGCCCACTATCACCACCTGCTGGAACTGGGCTTTGGTGGGTCTGGTTCAAATCACCTCTCAGCCTTCTCTTCTCTAAGGAAAACATCCCAACTTCTCCAATCTATCTTCATAACTGAAGATCCTCATCCCTGGAACCATTCTCATGAATCTTTTTTGCACTTTCTCTGATGATTTCACATCTTTCCTAAAGTGTGGCGCCCAGAATTGGCGCAATACTCCAGCTGAGGCCAAACTAGTGTCTTTCTTTTTATTCGTTCACGGAATGTGAGCGTCGCTGGCTAGGCCATCATTTATTGCTCATCCCTAATTGCCCTTGAGGAGGTAGTGGTGAGCTGCCTTCTTGAACCGCTGCAGTCCTGGAGTGTAGGTACAATAGCTATTAGGGAGGGAGTTCCAGGATTTTGACCCAGTGACCATGAAGGAATGGTGATATAGTTCCAAGTCAGGATGGTATGTGGCTTGGAGGGGAACTTGCAGGTGGTGGTGTTCCCATGCATCTGATGCTCTTGTCCATCTAGATGGAAGAGGTCTTTGGTTTGGAAGGTGCTGTTGAAGCAGCCTTGGGGAATTGCTGCAGTTCATAGTGTAGATAGTACACACTGCTGCCACTGTGTGTCGGTGGTGAAGGGAGTGAATGTTAAAGGTGGTGGATGGGGTGCCAATCAAGCGGGCTGCTTTGTCCTGGATGGTGTCAAGCTTTGTGAGTGTTGTTGGAGCTGCACCCATCCAGGCAAGTGGAGAGTATTCCATCACACACCTGACTTGTGCCTTGTAGATGGCTTTGGGGAGAACGGAGGTGAGTTACTCGCTGCAGAATTCCTAGCATCTGACCTGTTCTTGTAGCCACAGCGTTTATGTGGCTGGTCCAATTCAGTTTCTGGTCAATGGTAACCCCCATGATGTTGATAGTGTGGGATTCAATGATGGTAATGCCATTGAACATCAAGGGGAGATGGTTAGATTATCTCTTGTTTGAGATGGTCATTGCCTTTCACTCGTATGGCGCAAATGTTTTTTGCACTTATCAGCCCCAGCCTGGATGCTGTCCAGGTCTTGCTGCACCTGTACACAGACTGCTTCAGTATCTGAGTAGTCACAAATGATGCTGAACATTGTGCATTCATCAGCAAACATCCCCACTTCTGACCTTAAGATGGAGGGAAGGTCATTGATGAAGCAGCTGAAAATGGTTGGGCCTAGGAGATTACCCCTAAGAACTCCTGCTCTGATGTCTGTGACTGAGATAACTCTAACCAGCAGAGAATTTCCCCCCAGATTCCCATTGACTCCAGTTTTGCTAGGGCTCCTTGATGCCATACTCAGTCAAATGCTGCCTTGATGTCAAGGGCAGTCATTCTCACCTCACCTCTTGAGTTCAGCTCTTTCGTCCATGTTTGGACCAAGGCTGTAATGAGGTCAGGAGCTGAGTGGCCCTGGCAAACCCAAACTGAGCATCACTGAGCAGGTTATTAGTGCCACTTGATAGCACTGTCAATGGCCACTCCCATCACTTTGCTGATGATCGAGAGTAGACTGATAGGACGGTAATTGGCTGGATTGGATTTGATGTGCTTTGTGTGGACAGGACATAACTCGGTAATTTTCCACATTGCCAGGTAGATGCCAGTGTTGTAGCTGTACTGGAACAGCTTGGCTTGGGCATGGCTAGTTCTGGAGCACAAGTCTTCAGTACTATTGCCGGAATGTTGTCAGGCCCATAGCCTTTGCAGTATCCAGTGCCTTCAGCCATTTCTTGATATCACGTGGAGTGAACCAGATTGGCTGGAGACTGACATCTGTGATGCAGGGGTCCTGAGGAGCAGGCTGAAGATGGATGCAAATGCTTCAGCCTTGTCTTTTGCACTGATGTACTGGGCTCCCCATCGTTGAGAATGGGGATATTTGTGGAGCCTCTCCTCCTGTTGTTTAATTGTCCAGGACTGCAGAGCTTAGAGCTGATACGTTGGTTGTGGGATCACTTAGCCCTGTGTTACGACTGGGTGAGGAAGGGGTCTCAGGCTCCCCTCTTGCCCCTTTCCTAGTTTGGCCATAACAGGTTTATCTTTTAAAACCCTGTTTTTAGCTTACCACCTCAGTGAGTCCTTGCCCACTGCTCTCTAAGTGTAATTGCAAATGAACCAATCAGACAGGTTTTCTTAGGTTTAAACAAGAAAGATGTAAGTTTATTAGTCTTATCACTCTAACTAGGTTCAAGTTACTAAAATATGCGATGCAAGCATGCTAGCATGCATACGGGATAAACACACACACACAAATACAGAGGGGGAGAAAGAATTGGGAGGCTTGAAGTAGGGTTGGTAATAAATGGATTTCAGTTACTGTCTTTTTTTTTTGCTGTAAAGTCCTTGGTTGAAGTTGAGGTCTGGGAGTTCTCGCTGGGACCGATTGCACACTTTCAAAATTGCTTTCTTGGTACCAGAAGGCTGAAGAGAGGTTTCAATCATCTTCTTGGTGGTCGCCTGTAAAGTTCTGTAGTCTTGAGGCTACGCTACACCATGACTTTCTTGGGACTTTGCTGGAAAGAGAGAGACAGCGAGAGAGGTGCTTTCTCCTTTGAGTTCAGTTGCAGTCTCAAAAAGCTTTCTCTGAGGCACAATTCAAACAGTCTCCAGTCTGCCCAGCAGGTAAGTCATGTGACCATCTATTTGTTTGAAACAGCATCTTCTGGGAGGGTTGTTGGATTTCAAAGCTCTCCAGTCACACTTGATGGGGTGTGGAGTTCTGGCTGTTACACGGACAAGGAACAAAAACAAGAAATGCTGGATTCACTCAGCAGGTCTGGCAGCATCTGTGGAAAGAGAAGCAGAGTTAACGTTTCGGGTCAGTGACCCTTCTTCACACGGACAAGGAATGTTGATTTTCATGATTGCCCAGATCAATCTTGTTAATTGAATCAGTGAGCACTCCCAAATACAAATGTGCAACCATGTTTTCAGCTGGTTAGCTCTGTTGTTTATTTAAACAAGTTCTGTGCAACGTCCAGTAAAAAAGGTTCAAGTAGTGACATGTATGACAAAATTAATATGTTTCCATTTGGCAGGTGTTGTTTCCATCACACCTGTCTATTGCATGTTGCTTCTGCTGTTTGGCATGCAACTAGTCCTGTGTTGAAGCTTCACCAGGCTGACACCTAATTTTTAGGCATGCCTGGTGCTGCTCCTGGCATGTCCTCTTTGTTGAACCAATGTTAGTCCCCCGGTTTGATGGTAATGGTAGAGTGGGGGATAAGCCAGGCTATGAGGTTACTTATAAAAGTTCAACACAACCTCCTTTCTCTTGTATTCTATGCCCCTATTAATAAAGCCAAGGATACTTTATGCTTTATTAACTGCTCTCTCAACCTGTCCTGCCACCTTCAATGACTTATGCTGGGATACGGGAAAGGGGTGGGGCAGTGGAACGAGCAGGGTTGCCTACATTGCACTCCCAGCCAATTTACATGGGGAATGTGCCTCAAACCTCAAGTAAATTTAGGTCTAGAACATCAGGGGTGGAGAATGTTTTTGGATCCTAGAAAGAAAGAACAATTTCCATTTATATAGAACTTCTCATGTGCAGGAAGATGTTCACAATAACGATGAAAGGGATACTGTGCGCATCAACCATGGGGAACGGGAAGAGGAATGTAGAAGCAGGATGGTCACAAAAGCCTCAGTCAAAGAGCATGGTTTTGAGGAGATTTTTGAAAGCAAGAGAGGAGTTGCCAACGTAGTGGGATCTGGGTAGGGAATTCCAGAAAGTAGAAGTGTAGCGGCTGAATGAGTGGCATGTATAATGACTTCAATTGGCATGATAACCATCATGTGGTCCCTGACTCCATTATATCAATTGCTTGATATGGGAATGGCACTTTGCTATGCTATGGAGTGGTAAAGATGTGACTGGTGGTTGCACTTCACCACATTTTGAACTTCTGATGTAATTTGTTTCAGCAGAAGTGGGGGGCACAGAATGGAAAGGCTGGGCATTTTTCAAAGGGTCAATAGAAACACTGAAAAAAATTATCTTGGTCTATCATTCCATATCATTGACTGAGGTAGGGGGATTTCCATCTGTTTTCTCAATCAGGATGATGTGTGGCTCAGACTGAAAAGAAAAAATGTCGCAAATAGATCAGTTAAAGAAAAAATTGGGGGATTTGATAGTAAAACATGCAACAGAGGTGGTTAACTATTTTCTGTTTAGTGTGGTGAAGCCAACCTGAAATCTTTTGGCATTCTAGAGGAATGAGGTCACATAGTGGCTCCATCAAGATTAGTATAATCTGTGAGTCGGGATACTGGAAAAGAGCATTTGAAAGGATGAAAATGAGCATGCTAGAATGTTTCATTTTCTGATATGTCTCTTGCTGTACTTGGAGACAATCACAAACAGATCCTGGCAGAGTCTTTGCAGAACCAGAGGAAAATAGATTTAGCCTTGGAAGATTTTGTTTTGTTTCTGGTTAGAATGACTGTATTGTGTTTAGAGTAGTAGATAGAAGGTGGTACAGTATTACAGGTAAAAGATAGAACCTGTACCAAGGTACTGTGTAAAGGACGGGGGGACTGGGAATTGTTCTTCCAGTTTTCAACATAAAATCTCGGATTCCACCTGTGCCATCAGAGGGGTATGCAGAGCAGATGTTGTGCTTTTTCTCATAAGGAAGGAAAGAAAATGATCCTGAACTGTTCTTGCATCCTTAATAACATTGCATTTACATTACATTTTACTGAACTTTAAACATAGTTTTAGTTTGGCAAAAAAGTAGTTAATAATTGTGAATCAGTCACAGGCTAATAATCCTGTGCAGAGTCAAGCTGACATATCTTCTGGAAGGTTTATGACTGGGGTATACAGTTGTCAGATGAGATTCAGAGATAAGGTTCCTTAATAACCATGGTTAGCAGTAAACTCTGCTGATTCATCCTAAAAACATGTTAAATAGACTTTGGTTTGTCGAGGGTGTTAGTATATAGTTTCTTTTGGGCCTCCTTATCTCGAGAGACAATGGATACGCGCCTGGAGGTGGTCAGTGGTTTGTGAAGCAGCGCCTGGAGTGGCTATAAAGGCCAATTCTGGAGTGACAGGCTCTTCCACAGGTGCTGCAGAGAAATTTGTTTGTTGGGGCTGTTGCACAGTTGGTTCTCCCCTTGCGCCTCTGTCTTTTTTCCTGCCAACTACTAAGTCTCTTCGACTCGCCACAATTTAGCCCTGTCTTTATGGCTGCCCGCCAGCTCTGGCGAATGCTGGCAACTGACTCCCACGACTTGTGATCAATGTCACACGATTTCATGTCGCGTTTGCAGACGTCTTTATAACGGAGACATGGACGGCCGGTGGGTCTGATACCAGTGGCGAGCTCGCTGTACAATGTGTCTTTGGGGATCCTGCCATCTTCCATGCGGCTCACATGGCCAAGCCATCTCAAGCGCCGCTGACTCAGTAGTGTGTATAAGCTGGGGGTGTTGGCCGCTTCAAGGACTTCTGTGTTGGAGATATAGTCCTGCCACCTGATGCCAAGTATTCTCCGGAGGCAGCGAAGATGGAATGAATTGAGACGTCGCTCTTGGCTGGCATACGTTGTCCAGGCCTCGCTGCCGTAGAGCAAGGTACTGAGGACACAGGCCTGATACACTCGGACTTTTGTGTTCCGTGTCAGTGCGCCATTTTCCCACACTCTCTTGGCCAGTCTGGACATAGCAGTGGAAGCCTTACCCATGCGCTTGTTGATTTCTGCATCTAGAGACAGGTTACTGGTGATAGTTGAGCCTAGGTAGGTGAACTCTTGAACCACTTCCAGAGCGTGGTCGCCAATATTGATGGATGGAGCATTTCTGACATCCTGCCCCATGATGTTCGTTTTCTTGAGGCTGATGGTTAGGCCAAATTCATTGCAGGCAGACGCAAACCTGTCGATGAGACTCTGCAGGCATTCTTCAGTGTGAGATGTTAAAGCAGCATCGTCAGCAAAGAGGAGTTCTCTGATGAGGACTTTCCGTACTTTGGACTTCGCTCTTAGACGGGCAAGGTTGAACAACCTGCCCCCTGATCTTGTGTGGAGGAAAATTCCTTCTTCAGAGGATTTGAACGCATGTGAAAGCAGCAGGGAGAAGAAAATCCCAAAAAGTGTGGGTGCGAGAACACAGCCCTGTTTCACACCACTCAGGATAGGAAAGGGCTCTGATGAGGAGCCACCATGTTGAATTGTGCCTTTCATATTGTCATGGAATGAGGTGATGATACTTAGTAGCTTTGGTGGACATCCGATCTTTTCTAGTAGTCTGAAGAGACCACGTCTGCTGACGAGGTCAAAGGCTTTGGTGAGATCAATGAAAGCAATGTAGAGGGGCATCTGTTGTTCACGGCATTTCTCCTGTATCTGACGAAGGGAGAACAGCATGTCAATAGTCGATCTCTCTGCACGAAAGCCACACTGTGCCTCAGGGTAGACGCGCTCGGCCAGCTTCTGGAGCCTGTTCAGAGCGACTCGAGCAAAGACTTTCCCCACTATGCTGAGCAGGGAGATTCCACGGTAGTTGTTGCAGTCACCGCGGTCACCTTTGTTTTTATAGAGGGTGATGATGTTGGCATCGCGCATGTCCTGGGGTACTGCTCCCTCATCCCAGCACAGGCATAGCAGTTCATGTAGTGCTGAGAGTATAGCAGGCTTGGCACTCTTGATTATTTCAGGGGTAATGCTGTCCTTCCCAGGGGCTTTTCCGCTGGCTAGGGAATCAATGGCATCACTGAGTTCCGATTTGGTTGGCTGTATGTCCAGCTCATCCATGACTGGTAGAGGCTGGGCTGCATTGAGGGCAGTCTCAGTGACAGCATTCTCCCTGGAGTACAGTTCTAGGTAGTGCTCAACCCAGCGGTCCATCTGTTTGCGTTGGTCAGTGATTATGTCCCCCGATTTAGATTTGAGGGGGGTGATCTTCTTGATAGTTGGCCCAAGAGCTCTCTTCATGCCATCATACATTCCTCTGATGTTTCCGGTGTCTGAGGCCAGCTGAATATGACTGCATAGGTGTTGCCAGTAGTCGTTTGCGCAACGCCTAGCTGTTCTTTGTGCAGTACTTCTGGCTGCTTTAAGTGCTGCAGATGTTAAATCGCTGGGGGCTTTCTTGTAGTTCAAAAGTGCAATGCGCTTAGCGGCTATGACAGGTTCCAGCTCTTCATTATGAGATTGAAACCAGTCTGCATTTCTCTTCGCACTTTTGCCGTAGGTGGTCAAAGCTGACTCATAGATGGCGTCTCTGATGTGGGCCCACTTGGTCTCAGCATCCCCTGTGGGAGTGTTTTGAAGGGCTGTTACAAGTGAATTTAGAAATTTTTGTAACAGCTGTGGGTGAGAAATTCTGCTCGTGTTGATGCGCGGGTGGCCCTTCTGCTTGGAATGATGCAACTTCTTTGGTCTGAGTCTAACCTTGCTGCACACCAGGGAGTGGTCGGTGTCGCAGTCCGCACTGTGGAAGCTGCGTGTGATTTGAACACTGTTTAAGGCGGCTCGCCTTGTGACAATGAGGTCTAGCTGGTGCCAACGACGTGATCTTGGGTGCCTCCATGAAACCTGGTGACAGGGTTTAGTGTGAAAGAACGAGTTGGTGATGCAGAGGTTATGATAGGTACACAACTCAAGCAGTCTCTGCCCGTTCTCATTCATCCTTCCAACGCCATAGCGCCCAAGGCAGGAGGGCCATGAGTCATGGTCGGCCCCAACCCTGGCATTAAAGTCCCCCAGCAGGAATAGGTGTTCGGTGTTGGGGATGCTGCTAATGATGTTATGGAGTTGTTCATAGAACTGGTCTTTAGCTTCAGGTGCGGAGCAGAGTGTTGGGGCATAGATGCTGAGTAGGTGTACTGGACCAGAGGTGGTGAGCAGTCGGATGGACAGTATGCGTTCCGAGCCATTTGAGGGAGGCTCTATCATGCTGAGCAAGGAGTTTCTGATGGCGAAGCCCACTCCATGCTGTCTTGGTTCTTCAGGATCCCTGCCCTGCCAGAAGAAGGTGTAGTCTTGCTCTGCTAGAGAGCCACTCGCGGGGAGGCGAGTCTCCTGAAGTGCTGCAATGTCCACATTGAATCTACTGAGCTCGTTGTTAATGATGGCGGTCTTCCGAGAATCGTTGATTTGTGTAAGGTCTTCCGACAGGCCAGGACACATAGTTCTGACGTTCCAGCTTGCAAAGCGAAGGGCTGGTACCTTCTTTCCTTTTTTCATGTTGTTTGGTGCGGTGTATCCGTCCACCTTTCGGGCAATGACCCTGAGCTCCAAGCACCCATTGAAGCAGGCAGACTGTGGCGGGACAGAACCTTATTGACCGGGGGCTGCCCGGTTTGAGGCGGGCGGTATCTGTCCAGTGAGGTGCAATGACCTCTCCCACCGACAAAGGCAACCCGTGGCGCCCAGTTTCTACGCCAATTTATCTGGACTTATAACCCGTAACTGCTGCCTTCCGTGTTGTTTTAGTCGCTGTGAGGCAACTGTGGAGTGACCTCTCCATGGCGCATGCCTGGGCAAATTTATGGAGGTTGAGAGTTGCCCAGTCGTCAAAACCCCCCTCTCGGCCTTTCTGGTGGGGTCCAAAGGAGTGCAGGACACGACGTTTGGCACCAGTATGGCTGCAGGAACTGCCGGAAACATGCCAAAGGTGACACATGACCGCCTACGGGGTTCCGCTCCGGATTTTCTGTTAGGGTTTACTCCCTTAGCCTTGGTCTCTCCCGAGACGCCCACAAGGCAGTGGGGTTGTTGGGGCCCCTACACAGGTGTAGGATGGTGCCGGTGGGAGGAGGGGATGCAAGGGGGAGGGGTAGAGGGAGGGGGTGGGGGGGGGTGCAGGGGAAGGGGGTGCGGGGTGAAGATGGTGCGAGGGGGGGGGCGGGCTGGGACGGGGTTGTGAGGGGGTGAGCTGAGAGGGTGGAGCAGGGAAGGGGACGGGGGTGGGGGGGGGGGTGGAAGGGGGGTAAAGGGGGGGGGGAGGGGGGGTGGAATCTGGTGCAGGTAATAAGCCATTTCCTCAGTGCCCACCATCGACGTCCGGAAAGCTCATCCACGTCCTTCGGGAGGTGAAGCATCATTTGGCAGACTTAGAGGTGATTACATTTGCTCAGGGTTTTTTTTTTGCAGTGGTTTAAATAAAGGCATGCAGCATTGCCGACAGTGCGCTGCAGATGCTCTCCGAGCCATCTCCCGCGGGCGCTTTGAAGTTGCGGCCGGGGGGGCCGTTCGTGGATGTTTTGGGTGTTCGGGGCACCTTTTCACAGGACTTCTCTCAGGTCCCGCAGCTCCTTCTTCACCTCAATGGACTTACCGCATGCCGTGGCTGCAGACACTCTGGACTGTGAAGACAGCAGGATCGGAGATTGAAGTATCGGCAGCTGTGCTCGTCAGTTTCATCCGGATCAATTTCATTGAGAAAACAAAGAGCAGGTGTGGCTGGGGGAGGGCAGTGGGCCCAGGTAACATACACTAAACTAACTGTTAACTTTTAGATAGGGCTAAAATGAACTGATTTAAAGAGCCAGGGGAATTTAAACAGTTTAAGAGGGCAGATTGGGGGAGAAAACGTTAGGGATGGGAGCAGATGGCCATGGATAGAGTTGAACAGCAAGGGAGCTTCCTAGGGAGTTTCCATCCCAGGAGCCATCTTGAACAGCGTTCTAAGAAAATATAGTAATGTTTCATTTACAAAGAGATCTTAAATCCAACTTGGTAATTGCAACAGTAAAATCATACTTTAGCATACCAAGCTGAGAACTAACAGTAGGTTGAGTATCATAGCCTAGTACTAAAGTAGACAGCTCTGCTGGTAATATCAATACAAATAAAACTTTCAAATAAAACTTTTACAGTCTGATGGCTGTTTCAAGCTTCCTGGTGTTGGTTTAAGTAATTAGGAGCAATGCCCAGCTCTGAGTAATGTATAGTAAGGAGACGAGGAACGCAACAGTACTAATAATCTAGCACTGGCAGAGGGATTGGAACAGATCATTAGTCTGCTGTTTGGGGACTGGCATCTAGCACATGAAAAATTAAATGGAGGAAGAAAAATCAAATGAAAAGTAAAAAAATAATCAGAGGTAGACTGGAGTATTTTGTCTGTCTGCTTCACAACACTTAAGTCTTGCTGTTTCCCTTTCTTTGTGGAGCATCTTAGGTTGTTTCACTATGTTAAAGTTGCTATGTAAGTGCAAGTTGTACAATAATTTCAATGTATGCAAGAAGGTTACTTTAGCAAACACAGGATTGGGAATACCATTCAATATCGACTGAAGCAGAGAGACTGATCATTGGTAAACTCTGTGAATGTGGGGTGTCAATAGACAGCGTAGAGTCGACTTAATCCTGTTGAAATTACTATACGTCATGCCCCAATCCCCACCTTTCCCAAAGAGACACAAACAGAAAATGGCCTCCACCAACATCACATCCTTTTTCTGTGTTTAGGGAGATTATTATGACTGTGGTACTGAAATACCATAATGGTTCACAATATGAACCTAAAATTTATCAGTCAGAGGCCTGGAATTTTTGCAAGTCTTTTAAAGTTGTAATTAAGATGAAGGTTAGTGATAGCCACACCTTGTTTTAATGACTTTCGGAGACAGAGGAGGAGAGAGCCTGCCATCACTTGTCTAAATTTCATTTGGACAACTTCACACTTGAATTATACTACAGCATTTGCATTAATATAAAGCCAAAACTATTTCATATTGAAGCAAACTATATAGTGCAATTGGCTGATTGAACTTTAATTTCTCCATAGTATGAAGGCAATTTTAACATTTGGGATATATTACTATAATAAAGGCACTAGATAAATGCAAATTGTTATTACAGTGAAGTAAGATATTGTGCAACTAAATTAGAAAGTGGTGCATACCACAAATTGCATTAAATTGGCACATGAGGACTCAATTATCAATTTGGTATTTCTTATACAGTAAACAAGTGAGGTTATATTACTTAATATATATCTATATGTTAACATTCGTGCCACACAAGTGCCAGGCAATGACAATTGTTACAGAATTTCCATTTTTGTGGTAAAACTTGGAAATCTATATTTTTAAAAACGAAAAAAAAAGGATTTCATGGACATTGAAACATCTCGAGATAGCTGAACTTTATGGATGCTTTTTAAAAAGAGCAAGGTCAACAAGAGGTTCCTGGTTTTGACCCGTAAACAAATACTAGAAAACAAGTGATTTCAAGTAAGCAGCATAGGGGGGTTGACTTAAGAGCTATCCTTTGTTGTAACAAGAGAGAATTTATGATTAGCATGAGACTTGCTTGGAAAAATAGTTTAATTTTGAACTGTTAAAAGCCAGTGGGTTTGGACTAAAGCAGGCAATTGGAATTTGAGATGGACCTGCCAGGAGTTCAAAAAAAAGCTATTACCTCTATTTGAAGAATCCCTGCTCTTGAAAAGCAAAAGCTTGTATGAAGTGGTACTGTTGCCTCCTGTAATTTTGAAGACATCCTGAATGCTTGCAGAAACCTTGCATCTCCAAATGAACTGTGTATCATATGTGTGTGAGAACTGACATTTGTTGCTGCACACCCACTGGAAAACCTGTGTGAAGCCTTCTGCAGTTGAATTTCTTTGAACGCCTACCCAAACAGACTGTTTATCAACCTCACCTGGAAGAATTCCTAGTGGCAGCCAACTACTCGACTTTGTGACACCTTGCCAAAACACCAGATTTCCATCTTTTCTCTTCAGTAAAAGTTATTGTTTTATCTCTTCTATTTCTTTGTAACAGCTGTAAACAAAAATTCCTTTTTTCCCTAGTTAACTGGCCTACTCCTGCTCCTAATTTGTATGTTGGTATGTTTTTGGATGTATGTGTGTGTGCGTGAGGGCTAGGATATAAAAAAAATGGGGCTTTAATATTTCAATTCGCATATATATTTACTTCATTAAGACTTGGTTTTATAAAAAACGCACAGTGGCAGCAGTGTATACCATCAACAAGATGCACTGCAGCAAAGCACCAAGGCTCCTTAGACAGCACCTTCCAAACCCACGACCTCTACCACCTAGAAGCACAAGGGCAGCAGATGCATGGGAACAGTTGTTACCCTAGGCGACAGCAGGAGAGAGAGAGGTCACATGGCATAATATTTCAATTTGACTTTGTGTAATACTGGCAAAAATCAATCTGAACCAGTTGGTTTTTGAGAGAGTCTTCAGCAAGGCGTGCTACTGAAGAGAAGAAAGCTGTCTATTTTCTTTCAGAAAAAGTTCTACAGGGAGCTACAGGCCAAGTTAATTGCCAAAAGCAGAAAAGCCTTCTTTTTTCAAGGAACTGTTTGTACTGCTGAAGGATCTGTTGATGCCTACTGCAGCCGAAGAGTTGAATGCCTATTAAGAATAGACTACTGCATCAAATCCATGTGAAGACTTCCAGTGGCCTTTGACTATTTCCACATTAGAATACCTCATCCATCAGGAAGGTAACCCACAAAGACTTATTTATTTATTCTTAAGAAGCAGCTAATTTTTAAAAACACCACTTTTAAAACTGGTTAACTACTGTTATTTTTGAGTGTATGTGTGTGAATGGGGGAGTTAGATTAAAATAAGAAGTTAGAAGGTCTTTAGACTAGGTTTATCTTAATAGTGTTTAAGATTTAGTTTTTAATAAATAGTTAATTTGTTGTCTAAAAATGCCTGGTTTGGTCTGTTTTTCTTCTGGGGGTTACTAGATTGTTTACTTTGGCTGTTTTCTGGTTAGGTGGAAAGCTTTTAATAATATGCTGCGACCTGTGGAGTTACGGTACTGAATTGACAGTGCATTGCTCCCGCTGTGGTCATAACACTGTCTACCATCTACAAGGCACAAGTCAGGAGTGAGATGGAATAATCTCCACTTGCCTGGATGACTGCAACTCCAACAACACTCAGGAAGCTTGACATCATCCAGGGTAAAATAGCCTGCTTGATTGGCATCCCATCCAGCTCCTTAAACATTCACTGCCTCCACACACAGTGGCAGCAGTGCATACCATCTACAAGATGTAGTGCAGCAACTCACCAAGCCTCCTTTGACAGCACCTTTCAAACCTGCAACCTCTTCCACCTAGAAGGACAAGAACGGTAGACTCATAGGAACACCAGCACCTGCAAGTTCCCCTCCAAGTCACACATCATCCTGCTTTGGAAATACATCACTGTTTCTTCACTATCGCTGGATCAAAATCCTGGAACTTCCTCCCGAACAGCACTGTGGGTATACCTGCACCAGATGGACTGCAGCGGTTCAAAAAGGCTGCTCACCATTACCTTCTCAAGGGCAATTAGTGATGGGCAATAAATGTTACCCTTGCCAGAGATGCCCACATCCGACGAAAGAATGAAAAAATGTTTTTTTTCATATTTCTCAGAAAAATTAATTACTTTGAAATGAAGTGATTTCTTATACAGGCAAAGGGTAACTTGAATAAACAACCTGTCAATCTGTTTTTGATGATGTTAGTTAATGTAAAAACATTGGCTAGAACAAGTCCCTGCTCTTCTTCACACAGTTCAGTGGAATCCTCCATGTCCATTTAAATTCAGTGTTCCCATTACACTGCATTGTCAGCCAAGTTTCACTTGCTCAAGCCCTGGAGTTGGACTTGAATCTAGAAGTTTCTAATGCAGATGCAGGTGTAATAGCAACTAAGCCAACCTAAAAAAAATACACTTTGAACCAAGAAACAAGGTTTCATAGCAATTTTAGAGCTGCATGACTGAGTAATACATTCCAGAAATAGAATGGTCGAGTGAGAATGAGGAACTTAAAGTAATTAGTATTAGTTAAGAAGTAAGTAGTATTGGAGAAGAAAGAGGAAGGAATAAAAGTAGTATTGGAGAAATTAATGGGACTAAAAGTCAACAAATCCCCTAGAACTGATGGCTTACATCCTAGGATTTTAAGGGAGGTGGTGACAGAGATCACGGATGCGTTGGCTTTGATCTTCCAAAATCCTCTAGATGCTACAACAGTCCCCATGGATTTGAAAGTAGCAAACATAACCTGCTTTTCAAGAAAGGAGGGCAAGAGAAAAAGGGTAACTGTGGACAGGATCATTAGGCTCCGACAGGGGTGAGTGCGGAGGCAGTCGGTCTTCGGGCCCTCCCTCCAGGGACTAGGCCAGCTGCCTGGAGGCAGTCTCACAGCAGCACAACAGGGAGCCAGCACTCCAGACAGGCTTTGAAGCCCTCCCCGCCTGCCTGGCCACAGCAGTGGTCACAGGCTACCCTGTGGAGGGGTTTTCCAAAAAGTTGGAGAGAGGGTGCCTCAAAATGAATGCACCCTCTTCCTCTTACCTGAATGGCAAGCTGCTGCTTCTTCAAGGCTGGCAGGCCTCCTATTGGCATTCCAGCTTCAAGAGCCTGCCCACCCTCTGGCCACTAATTGGCCAATGCAGGGAAAATCACTGCTGGGTGACTGTCTTCCCAACAAGTGCTGGGTTGTGACCCCCCTCCCCCCCCACCCCACCCTGCCATTTGACCTTGACATAGGGGTCCCGACCCAAAGGGCAAAATCTTGCCCTATAGGTCAGTTTGCCTGACATCAGTAATAGGGAGCTAGAATCTATTATTAGGCATGTGGTAACAGGGCACTAAGAAAATCATAATATGATTAGGTAGAATCAAAATGGATTTATGAAAGGGAAATCGTGTTTGACAAATCTGTTCTTTGCCATTGTAACCAGTAGGGTAGATGAGGGGAAACCATGGATGTAGTGTATTTGGATTTTCGAAAAACATTCAATAAGGTGAAACACAGGAAGTTATTACACAAAATTAGGGTTCATGAGATTTGGGTAATATATTAGCACAGATTGAGGCTTTGTTAACAGACAAAAGACTGAGAGTAGGAATAAATGGGTCATTTTGAGGTTGGAAGGTTGTAACTAGTGGGGTACCGCATGAATCAGTGCTTTGGCCTCAGCTATTTACAATCTATATCAATGACTTAGATGAGGGAAGTGAGTGTAATGTATCCAGCATCCAAAGTTAGGTGGGAAAATAAGCTGTGAGGGGGATGGAAAGAGGCTGCAAAGGGATATAAACAGGTTAAGTGAGTGGACAAGATCATGGCAGATGGAATATAATGTTGAGCAGTGTGAAGTTATCCACTTTGGTAGGAAAAATAGAAAAGCAGAACATTTTTTAAATGGTGAGACTGGGAAATGTTGGCATTCAGACGGACCTGTTGTCCTTGTACATGGCTCAAATAAAGTTAACATGCAGGTACAGCAATTAATTAGGAAGGCAAATGGTATGTTAACCTTTATTACAAAGAGATTGGAGTATAAGAGTAAAGGGGTTGAATTTTTAGGTCCTGGAGACTCACTTTCCTGGCAGCTGCTATGGTTTCTTCATCCTCCAGCAGTCCAGGCTGGTGCAGCTCTTCAATGCACCATCCAAACTCCATCGATGCATTTTAAGGGACAAGGGATATCTCTTGAAGAAATGGCTACTCGCCCCTCTAGGGGAATGCCTGTGACAACTCTTCCATTGAAGACACAGCCTGGAACAGCTCAATTCTTACCTCCAATGAAGGATGCACATCTGCCCAGAGACTTCACAACACCATTCATGGACCCTTTCTCCCCTTCATCCCTCTTCTCCTGTACCGCTATGAAAAAAAGGAGGCTCACACATCTGGATTCATGTGTTAATATTTACATGGTGCTTAAAAAGACAAATAGTGCTCACTTACAGTGCTCTGCCTGATACAGTGGCCTCCGCTCTTGGCCACTTCTACGTGATGCTCCCCTTGTGGTCTCAGAATTTGATGGAGGCAGCCTGCTCACTTGCCTCTGCTCATGGCTGAGTGGCAGTTGTCCTCGTCATGGAGGTGCCAACGGGGACACCTCCAGAGGCTGCTGCGCTGGCATCATTGCAGGGGCGGTCTCTGTCAATGGGCCCTGATGCACAGATGCTCCCTCAATCAGAGGGGCCAAGGAGGCCGATACTGATGGTGCCCCATGAGGGTTGGCACCCTCGTCCTCACCCTCCTCAGTGACTGCCTCAGCCCTTGACTGGTGCTACAGATGGCTGGAGGGGAGCACTAGCTGGGAAACAACTGGCATCCCCTCCAAACACCTGTGCGCCATCAATGCCACTGACTGGTCAAGGCTACACAGTGTGGCATGCACCCTGTGAACATCAGTGCCCAGTTCCTGCATGCACTCCGGGTACTGACACATATGGCTCTCCATGAGGTTGATCATCTCTCCATGGAGGAGCTCATGCGCTCAAAGCCCTGAGCCATGGTGGCGCACATGAGCTGGATGGACTCCTCCATTCTCAGCCCATGACTGCGCACTGTCTCAGGGAACTCCGACATGTGGAAGCACATCTGTGGCTGCTGGTCTAAGTAGAACCTCCTTTCCTGTGAATCTTGAGGTCCTGCATCTGTGCCCAGCTGAACAGGACTGTGTTTGTCCTCCATCCTCAATTGGGACTGTGCACACCTGCCTCTGCCTCTATCACCTCCTCCTGCTCACTCGTGATGCATCACTCAGTGTCACCCTATCTAATCAGGCGCATGGATCCACCGAGGTGACTGTGCTAATGGAGGGTTCGCTTGTAAGGTGTGACAGTGTTTGGTCTGAGCTCTGCTCTGGCAGCGCTTGACCTGGTGATGGTGAAAGAGTCCGTCTTAGTGCCCCGATGTCAGCACTTGTGGGAAACACAAGAAGAGATCATGAGAAATAGCCTTGGACAGCAGAAGCCACTGCAGCACAGAGGCTTCCCAAAGTAGCTGAGTCTCCGGCATGCTATGCACACCATTAATATATGCATTGCAGTCTCTATTACTGTTTCCACCAGGGATGCCCACTTCACCTTCCCTGACTTATTCTTCATCAGCGACCCTAGTGATTTCCATGGCTCCCTCTTCCATTGTGGTGATGACGTGCAGGTAGGGAACCCCTCCTTCCATCTGGGCCCCCTCACAGCCAGGGGCTGAATTTAATGTGGCTGAAGGCAGGTATGGTGGCATGGAGGGATGGAGAATCGCACCAGAACTGTCCGCCTGGAAATCCGGCATCATGACATCGGTTCCGGATTTTGTCAGTGGCGGGAAAACACCATGGCGGCATTGCCATCCCAATGCGATGGGAAGCCATTTTAAATTGGTGTTTTAAATGCATTTAAATAATTAATTCTAATTTAATGTTTGGTTTGTGAATAGCGGGCAGCACTCATGCCTTAAGGTTCATGACCCGTTAAAATTGTGACAGCACTGAGACGAAAGGCCACATTGGCAGAATGGGGAGGCAGCTTTGAGCTTTGCTCCATAGGAAAAGAGGGTGATTCAGACATTGTGGGATTGTCTTGCTGCATACTCTGCAAGGGGGTTCCGGGTCTCGGGGCCTCTGCAAGGGGGTTCAGGGTCTTGGGACCTCTGCAAGGGAGTTCAGGGTCTTGGGGCCTCTGCAAGGGGGTTCAGGGTCTTGGGACCTC